>NC_138772.1:398779716-399052216 GCF_965119305.1 Pelophylax lessonae | reverse complement strand
GCCACCCTTAAAGCGGAGTTCCACCCTGGATTTTTTTTTTTTTTTTTTTAATACCCCCGGGACAGTCAGGGCTAGTGCATTCCACAATGGCTAGCCTCTGATCTGTCCCGGGTTGCACTTACCTGTTAGGACAAATACTTACCTTGCAAACGTCTTGTCCAGCGCTGCCATCTCAGATGTGGGCAGCTTGAAGCCAGCGAGATCCTCTTCTGCGTCCTCTTCCGCCTTCTTTGGTCCCACGATGCTCTGCGCCGGCCCCGACGTCACTTCCGGGTCACGCGCGTCATCCCTCTACAGCTTCTGGGCATGCCCAGAAGCTGTTTAGAAGGGGATGACGCGCGCGACCCGGAACTGACGTCGGGGCCGGTGCAGGCGCAATGATTCCTGGGAGCGATGACGTCCAGCTCCCAGGAATCATTGCAGAGCCAGGAAGTGACGACGGGCCGCGGCCGAGGAAGGAGGAAGAAGGAAGTAAGGTAAGTATTTTTTCTTCGCTACGAGGTAAGTAAAAAAAAAAAAAATATGCGATTATCCATTTCTTTTTCAGGTGACCCGGAGCGAGAAGATGGAGGTAAGTATAAAAATAGGGTGGAACTCCACTTTAAGCTACAATAGGCAGCAGATGAGGGTATTTTACATGCCGCAGTCATGATGCATTAGCATAAAAAGGAGTTTCCCCTATAACAGGTTTTTAATGTCATTCTTTCTGGCCAGCCCATAACCTTGACGTAATGCGTTACATTGGAGTTATTGACTGACCACTCTGCTGTAAGTGAGTTAGGGGGCGCAAATTACTTGCCCTGACAACCCACGCTACCAAAAAAAAAAACTAGCTCCTAACTTTTTTAGCTGGCTCCTAGATTCATAGCAAATTTGTCGAGCCCTGCTTTAACCCATCTCCTGTGTTAATGAGCATTTTGGTTGTTTTGCACAGGCATTCTTGTTGCATCAGGCAACGCTCGATTTGATTTTTTTGTTTTTTTTAATTTGTACAAGGATAAAATGATAAATGATAATTTTTGATGCTTTGCAACTGCATCTTAAATGCACTGTATTGCCATAGTGCTTTTACAGTGCGCTTGTGCTGCATTTCAATTGAAGCGAATGGAGGTAGTTTTAAGCATCACTGCAGACAGCGTTCACTTTGCCCTAATGCGACACAAGGCAAAGCTAACACTGCAGTGTGAACACTTCCACCTCCTCCCCATTTTAACAATTTTGAGTGGTGCTGATAGGTCAGAAAGCAGTAAAAAGGTGACCCATCCACCTGTTTCCAAGGCCTGTGAGAAAGAGCCCTTACTGTAAAGTTAGCATTTAGATTTTTGGATGATACAGCAATCAGCAGTCCTAACAACTACTGTTGGTACCTTCAGAAAACAGAATCATCACTCACCCAGTACAGGACAATGGTCTCTGTAAAACGATCCTCCTTTGGCATCTTGCACACATTTCAGATCAGACTAAAAGAAAAACGAACAGATGAGTATTCAAGCATTTAAAGCATACATTTCACAGACCATTAAACTGCTTACATTTTAAAGTGTTATTAAACACAGGACCCTGCAATCTCCATATCTGGTCTCCCACAGTCCAAAGAACATGGAAATGCAATTATTTTCGTAAATATAAACAACTGCTATATACCTTTTCTCATAGCCTTGTGATTTCTATCAGTTCCTGGTAAAGCTTGTAGGAGTTTTCATACTGCACTGGCTTCCCCATCAGGATCCAGGACCCCTGACTCTCTGTTTGGACAGTGCTGATTGGCCCTGTGCTGATCACATGCACCCTCCCCAGAAAAAAAAAAAACTCTAGCAATACACACCAAACTGAGCATGTGCAGCCTGACTCCATTTACTCTGTCTTATCTGGACATGTTCAGGAGTCAGTGGAAGAAGAGGTGGATCTGTGCATACAGGATCAAACATCCTTTTTACACAATGGAGAGGATTAACCCCTTATACAGACTGTTACGGTTTTTGGTTTAGTAACACTTAAGTGCCTAAGTGCAGCCAAAATAAAAAAAAAGTAAATTAGCACAAGGCACATAACTTACTGTCAGTAGGATATTGTCCTTTGTGCGGATTCTTCTGCTGTAAGTAATCCTCCTGCGTCCGGCTACCCTCATCCCCACCACCGTAATCTTCCAGTGTGGCGGGGGTTGTTACAACTTAGAGGCCATCATAGGCTCTCATCAAGAAAGCCTTACTATGATTGCCTCTTTATGCAGCCGTATGACAGCTTCTATGAATGAAACAGTATTTAAGAACGAGGGTGGGCAGATGAGTGATAGCTCTGCCCCCTCCCTTTATAGATCCTATTTCAGTCACAGAAGCTGTGGTATAGCTTCACTGAAAGGAACCATTCGGCAGAAAGGCAGGCACAGTCAGGTTCTGTTGAGAAGAGCCTTAGTAGTAACAACTTCTGCTGTGCCAGAAGATTACAGAAGCTGGGGAAACAGAATGGAGGAGGTATACTACTAAAAGCAGAGGAATTAGCAGAAGGCACAAATCATACATGACTAAGTTATGTCCATTGCGCTGATTTTTCTTTTTTTGATTTTTATTGCACTTAGGCTTCAAGAATAATTATCACTCTTGGTAAACCAATTTTGGGTTTGATGCCAATACCCAATAATAACCAGAGGTTTTAATTTTATTTTTTTTAACTGTCCTCTAAATGACTGAATGTCATTTATACGTCATCTCGAATGATGAGTATCGTATACTTGGGTGACCGTTTACTGTACAAATCCTAAATCCTATCTTCATTGATGCAGGATATTATTCACAGTGCTCTTCTACTGATGGGAAAAAGTTACATCTCTTTTACAGTAACGGATCCTGATATTCCCTCTCACTACACCCGTTCACAAAAACACTCATATTCATGTCACAAAAAGGGTTCTTTGAATGGACAAAGGGAGGTGCTGTTTAACAGCCTATCCCCTCCCCTTGTCCATTCACAGAGCACCTTGCATTCTGTGAGAAGAATACCAAACTCTTTGTGGATGGATGAGGAAAGAGGAATTAAAGGCAAAACATATATAAAAAAAAACATTATAAATACCTTTTTTCCCTTTTAAACAAGTGATCACATTCCCTCTGTTCTCAGCTGCATAAGAGCTGGGGGAGGAGAAGCAACTGTACACGGAGCTTCCCTGTGAAGGGCTGTGCAGGGGAGGCGTGTCAGGAAAAGTCTGATCATTGGAGGAGAGCACAGCTAGAGAACTGACCACAGTGTGTTCTCCTGCTTAGTGTGGTCAGTTTTTAATAGGAAAGCAGAGGGACTGGCAGGAACATCAGGGATTTCACATAAAGGAAGCAATACAAAGAAACAGGATACTTTTTCATACAAGTACATGCTACAGCAGGCACATATCAGGAATATGAAATGTTGGGGTAAAAAAACACTTTAATTTCAAATGTTTTCGTGGTTGTTCAGAAATGACACAAACCAGCTCCTGCTGCAGCCTTTCACCTTGTGACTTGTTATAATGTTGCACTCAGATCATGCACTGATCGAGTGAGGAATATCCAACAGGGAGGTTGTACAGAAGTCAGTCGGTAGATCGATTTCTGTACTGACTCAGCGCCCATACATGGATCGAAATGCAACCACTCACTGCTGAACCAGATGAATTTTGATCAATGTATGGCCAGTTTAGTGGAAAAGGTTTTGTACTGCCTGCATCATGAGATAAAATAATCTCAGCCTTGGCAAAGTCACCTGGCAGGAGGTCAAAGACTGCTTTTTAATCCTAAAATCACTGTCTGTTTGCAAAATTATACTACTGATGTACATGGTGACATGTCAGGAATTTATTATTGAAGGTTTGTAAAGTTACTGAAAAGGCCACTAAACAGAAATTTTCCAGCATGCTAGGCTTTTTCAGCATGAGGCAATTATCAAAAAAGATGCTTGCAATAGTCTTATCAATAAATTAGAATTTCCAGAGTGTACAGGATAGAGTTAGTTACTTGGTAACTCCTTTTCTAGGAAGTCTTCCAGGGCAGCATCTGAGAGAAAGGTCTCCTCCCACCTAAAACAGGAAACACATCATCCACCATTTTAAAAGGCCGTCACATACCTCAGTAACATACAAGTACCGGAGGAACAAGTAATACTACTGGGGGGGTCTACAGCCTGAAGGACCTTTCCACTGAAAGATTGGTCTTGGCTAGACAGGAAATCTATCCTGTAATATTTTGTAAGGGTACTGAAGCTCGACCAGGTTGCCACCTCGCAGATCTTGTCTGGCGTAACTCCTGCTTTCTCCACATATAAAGATGGCCAGGCCCTGGTAGAATGAGCTGTGACCCCCTTGGGTGGTACCTGGTTGAGATTGGTAGATGTAAGAGATCTAACTGCCAGCTTGAGGAGCTATGGAGGCAAACCCCTTCCTCTGTCCAGAAGCCAAAGATTTGGGAAATTACCACTGACTCCACTGAGAGGTTCTACCTATAACTATGAAGAGTAGCAGGGAACCCCTAAGTAAATCAGTTTTAGAGATCATACTGAAATTGATTACTCTGTGGGCCATTGGAATAATGCTTCACGCACTGGAGTCAATAGGGACCAAAAACCCCCCACAGCGTGGATCAGAATGCCACCCTAAAAAATGGCCACAAAAAACATTGCTATGAAGCTAATTGGTTGGCTAAGTGTCATTGGCCCCGTGACCACCCAGGCACCATCCAATGAGCAGCCAATCGTGCGCGAAACATGCCATCACGGCAACTTGTTCCTGTGTGCATTCCAAACTGGTCCTGACTTCCGGTATCATCATTTCCGGTTTGTCGTTTCCGGTCCAGGAGATTCCGCTCCGCTCTGCATTGCAGGAGGTGGTCCTTCACTGAACACCCGCTGGTCCGGCGCTCCCTCAGGCCCCAGACGTTAATATCCAGCTGGGGCTCTCTCCACGCCATCATGGTTACCGGACCCCTCACCCATCGGCTCTGCCAGTTGTGCAACATTCACCACCAGTGGCCTCAGCCTGGATAGGTCACTGGTTTGGAACTTTTTATTGATCAATATACATGTCTTTCTCAATAAACATGACTTTCTTTTATGGGCTGTTCTCCTAGTTTCCATTTTACTAACCGTGGTTGGCGCTGCTTTCCATCCTTTTTGTGATACTGGTATGAGTAGAGTTGGGTAGATCCCTGCTTGAAGAGATTAAGTCTGTAGCAGTAACAGGATAGCCCATTCACCTTGATTGTTACACCACGTTCTGTTGAGGACCGTCAGAAAACTAAGTCCTGCTATATCACCTCAGAAGGCTGGCTCCTTCTGCAGGTATAGCTATGTAAAACGCTAAAATAGGGGTCTCTACTGTGTAAAATTCAGTAGTACACTGACTTCCCTTTTTAGGCACTGCCGAGATTTTAGATCGATCTGCTGACAGCCTTAAAGCAGAATTAAACCCTACTATTCTTTACCGCCAAGGAAGCTGCTTCTGTCTGATCTGTAACCGTCATGGTACTGCACATACGATGTGAGTCATGACATCAGCCATTTGATGTTTTCACAGTTTGGTTGCTGCAACAAGCACATGTGACAGTCAGCAATCCAAGCATTCCAGGGAATGTAACTTTTTAAAGACCTAAATCGATGGGATTTGTTCCACTTTAGGCCCCAGCGCACTTGTGCGACCTAAAAGTTGCACAATTTTGACTGGACTGAAGCAATGCCTGTGTAAATCTTGAGGTCCATAGACCTCAAAACGCATCAAAGTCAGATCATAGTAGTGCAGGGACTACTTTGAAGTTGCTGAGACTTGAAGTCGCACAGATATGAACGGTACTCATTGAAAATCATCGAGAACGACTTGTCATGTGACTTGCAGTCCCAAGTCGCATAACAAGTCACACAAGTGTGAAAGGGGCCTAATGATTCACTTCTTGCTCAGGGGCCATATAAAAAGATACATATTGACTATATTTGAATATAGTGCCATAACAACCCAAGCCAGGTATAAGGTCCAAGTAATGGCAAATAATGATAGGCTGAAACACCTATAAACACTGCACATAAAATGTTCTGCAGATCATTATGTGAATGGACCTGGCTGCCTCTGCAGCCCTGGCCCGGGATATACTATCTATATAGATCTATATAGAACATAGACACTATGATAGAATGCAGAGGCCCCATCTCTTTTGTGTAGGCACACCCTCTTATAGTGTCATAACCTGAAGACCATCTCTACTGTAGGCATGTCTACATAAACACAATTGCTTTTGAGGAGATAAGTGATATACCACATTTCCCTGAAGCTAGAGGACTGGAATAATTTCCTATAAGGTGGGAGACTCTTGACTTCTGATGGTGGGGGGGGGGGGGGCTCTTGACATCTCATGTAAGGGTGTAAAGGGGGCGTGGGGTGCTCTGGACATCTATTCTTACAGATATAACCGGCCCTTTGAGGGGAATCATAACGCCGATGCGGCCCGCAATGAAATCGAGTTTGACACCCCTGGTCTACTTCATGTTCATGTTAATGTCCAAACAAGATCATAAATGTAGACAAAATAACATGTTAAGACATAGTATACTGCAGAACCATGAGAGAAGTCTCAGCAGCCAAGACTCTTGTGTCCTCCATGTGTAATTACCATCTGAATATATTCAAAAGGATGCAGTAGAAACAACTGAACCCCCATGTCTTTTTATAAATGCAAAAGTAAAAAAAGTGTTCTGTATAGTGCACCATCATACGGAAACTTCTGGAAAAAAAAGCCTGCTTCTTAAAAGAAGGCTTATTAGAAACACTGCATAGATAGAGCAATAGTTTATGAAATGCACAGTCACAGATAGCGAATTTCACAAGAAACATTTACAAAAGGAAATCTAGTTGAACTACAGCCACCAGAGATCCTGCCCCCAATTTATCCACTTCATGTGTATGTTCAATATAGACACAAAATACTAGCATACTGCAGAACCCTGAGGACAGTCATGGCGCATTCAACTAAGCAATACCCCCTGATCTACAATGCATACGCAATTGATGTTTATGCCATCAAACAGATAGCAGAATCCAGGACCTAGGTAAAAATTTGTTCTGTGGCTACCAATGCATTATACAGGTCCTTCTCAAAAAATTAGCATATTGTGATAAAGTGCATTATTTTCTGTAATGTACTGATAAACATTAGACTTTCATATATTTTAGATTCATTACACACAACTGAAGTAGTGCAAGCCTTTTATTGTTTTAATATTGATGATTGTGGCATACAGCTCATGAAAAACCAAAATTCCTATCTCAAAAAATTAGCATATCATGAAAAGGTTCTCTAAACGAGCTATTAACCCAGGCCTCGACAAATCCCGGGCGCCAGGTCGCATTTGCGACTAGAATTAGCGACCTGGCGCCTGGGGTGCCCTGCTTGAGCTGTCCTGTCCCTTTTGCGCCCCCCACCTCCTCTTCGAGTTCACGGACTTCCACGCCGTCCAGAAATTTAGTCCCCGGCTTTTCGGCCTTCTTCTGTGAGATGAGAAGCTAGGGGAACTGGCGCCCTCTTGTGGTGGCCGGGAGTAATGCATGTTCTCAATGCCTTTTCTTCTCCTTCCAAAGAGAATAGAGGGAAGTTTTTTAAGGCTTCATCTCTCTGTCCAGTTACCTTTGCTTAAAGGTAAGTGGACAGGGAGTGTGGTTATTATTATTAATTTATTTTTTAAATGTAAAAAAAATAATAATTTTCTCTTTTTTTTTTTTTAATTATTAAAAAAAAAAATAAAAAAATATGTTTTCTTTTTTTTCTTCAATTCTTATTAAAAAAAAAAAAAAAAATATATATATATATATATATATATATATATATATATATATATATATATATATATATATATATATATATATATATATATATATATATATATATATATATATATATATATATATATATATATATATATATCTCTTTTTTTTTTTTTTCCTCATCGCCGTGCCACAGCCAAAGGCCCCTTTCACACGGGCTGTCTGATCAGGTCCGCCTGTCAGTTTTTCAGGCAGACCTGATCGGACCGTTCAGTCTCCTCTATGGAGCGGTAATCTGCCGCCATCTGACCCTGCCCGCCAAAAACAGACGGATGGTGGTTCTATTTTCTATCCATCCCGTGGATCCGATCAGATGGCATCGGATGGAAAGAGACAGACAGTCTGTTTCCATCCAATTGCGCTATATAGGAGAGTGGGGTTCTAGTCGTATTTATGTGTAAATTTAGTATCAGTTTTATTAAATAAAGCTTGGTTGTTAGTTTAAAAAAAAAAAAAAAACTGGCTCCTAACTTTTTTAGCTGGCTCCTAGATTTCAGGCAAATTTGTCAAGCCCTGTATTAATCTAATCATCTGAATCAACTAATTAACTCTTAAACACCTGCAAAAGATTCCTGAGGCTTTTAAAAACTCCCAGCCTGGTTCATTACTCAAAAATGCAATCATGGGTAAGACTGCCGACCTGACTGCTGACCAGAAGGCCATCATTGACACCCTCAAGCAAGATGGTAAGACACAGAAAGAAATTTCTGAACGAATAGGCTGTTCCCAGAGTGCTGTATCAAGGCACCTCAGTGGGAAGTCTGTGGGAAGGAAAAAGTGTGGCAGAAAACGCTGCACAATGAGAAGAGGTGACCAGACCCTGAGGAAGATTGTGGAGAAGGACCGATTCCAGACCTTGGGGGACCTGCGGAAGCAGTGGACTGAGTCTGGAGTAGAAACATCTAGAGCCACCGTGTACAGGCGCGTGCAGGAAATGGGCTACAGGTGCCGCATTCCCCAGGTCAAACCACTTTTGAACCAGAAACAGCGGCAGAAGCGCCTGACCTGGGCTACAGAGAAGCAGCACTGGACTATTGCTCAGTGGTCCAAAGTACTTTTTTCGGATGAAAGCAAATTTTGCATGTCATTCGGAATTCAAGGTGCCAGAGTCTGGAGGAAGACTGGGGAGAGGGAAATGCCAAAATGCCTGAAGTCCAGTGTCAAGTACCCACAGTCAGTGATGGTCTGGGGTGCCATGTCAGCTGCTGGTGTTGGTCCACTGTGTTTTATCAAGGGCAGGGTCAATGCAGCTAGCCATCAGGAGATTTTGGAGCACTTCATGCTTCCATCTGCTGAAAAGCTTTATGGAGATGAAGATTTCATTTTTTCAGCACGACCTGGCACCTGCTCACAGTGCCAAAACCACTGGTAAATGGTTTACTGACCATGGTATTACTGTGCTCAATTGGCCTGCCAACTCTCCTGACCTGAACCCCATAGAGCATCTGTGGGATGTTGTGAAGAGAAAGCTGAGAGATGCAAGACCCAACACTCTGGATGAGCTCAAGGCCGCTATCGAATAATCCTGGGCCTCCATAACACCTCAGGAGTGCCACAGGCTGATTGCCTCCATGCCACGTCGCATTGAAGCAGTCATTTCTGTAAAAGGATTCCCGACCAAGTATTGAGTGCATAACTGAACATAATTTTTTGAAGGTTGACTTTTTTTGTATTAAAAACACTTTTCTTTTATTGGTCGGATGAAATATGCTAATTTTTTGAGATAGGAATTTTGGGTTTTCATGAGCTGTATGCCAAAATCATCAATATTAAAACAATAAAAGGCTTGCACTACTTCAATTGTGTGTAATGAATCTAAAATATATGAAAGTCTAATGTTTATCAGTACATTACAGAAAATAATGAACTTCATCACAATATGCAAATTTTTTGAGAAGGACCTGTATATCTATCCAGTGGAAGTACTGGGGGACTTCAGGTAAAAAGTGTGAAGGTGAGCGCACCAAGTGGTGTGTATATAGTGGATACTAGTAACCCATGATAGGTACAGCTTCCACTCCTCCCTGACCATTGCCAAATGTTTAGTTGGAATGAGTTACCCATAAAGAAAAGTACACTGAAGTAAACCTGAATACCAGGTGAGAAGCACCCAAAGTCTCTAAATTTCTGAGGTCTTAGGCTGGCCTGCCTAATTGGATACAATTAAAAGTGTTGTTTAGTTTTGACCTCATATCACAGGGTCTTTATTAAATCCAAAGGAAAATTGCACAAGATAATTGAACATGCATGGCCAGCCTTAGGGCTCTTTCACACGGGCGGTCCGATCAGATCCGCCTGTCAGTTTTTTAGGCGGATCTGATCGGATCCTCCATGCAGCTCTATGGGGCAGCGGGTGTCAGCGGAGGTCACCTCCGCTGACACCCGCTGCCATCCGCATCCGATCCTGTGCTGAAATCTGGACGGATGGAAACCCTATTTTTCCATCCGTTCAGTAATCGGAGCGGAGCGGATCTGATGAGAGCGGACAAGCGGTCCGCTCTCCTCCGATCCCCCATAGAGGGCAGCGGGTGCTGAGACACCTCCCTCTCCGCTCTGCAAGTGGAGACGGAGCTGTCATCCGCCCGGCTCAGCGGGGATCGCGGATCGATCCCCGCTGAGCAACACGGATCCGCCTGCGGAGGCGGACCGTGTGTAAGAAGCCTTAACCTGGTCAGGCCTGGTAGTAAATAAAAGCTGCTGACATCCTGAGCCTGAAAATGTGGCCAGAGCAGTCAGAAGTACAGTCAGAAGTACACCACCTGCCTGTGATAACGAGCAGTCTTTAGGCACAGGTTTGTCTATGCAGCCCTTGCATAGAGGACTAGTCCAAGATCCAGTCAATTATATGTTGCGGGATCCACACCAAAATCAAGCACAAAGAACTGATTGCACCCAGACTGAATGGGGAGGAAGGGGCCTGACTTCTTTTACAGAGGAGACTAATCCTTTTAGGACTCCAAGGGATTCTTTTGCCACACGTTTGCTTATGCACTTTTGGCAAAGATTTTTGGCCCAGCTGGCTGCCATTTCCCATAATAGGAAGCACATGCTGCTACCACTAATTAGCATTATGTGTATAGTGGTTTGGTAAGTACAGAGGTGGCCTCAGCATGCTCTGGCTTACCTTGGAGCTTGCTTACCCCCCCCCCCTCCCAGTGGAAGCGAAAACCTCGGGCAAAAAAAGAGGGAATACCCCTGAGGGCGGGTCTTCTAGATGCCCCTGTCCTACCTAAAGCTGCCTAAGCTCCCTAGAGGCTTGTGCAGCCAGTCAGACGGGGAGGCCCTTGTAACTAGCACAGAGCCTAGAAGAAAATAAACTGCTTGTAGCTCCTGTTGGTCCAGAGGAAACACAAGAACTGAGGCACTGAGGTATGCGACGGCCTTTTAAAATGGTGGATGATGTGTTTCCTGTTTTAGGTGGGAGGAGACCCATCTCTCAGATGCTGCCCTGGAAGACGACTGGAGAAAAATGACATCTTAAGCTGGCCACATATAGATCGAATCTCGAATGGTTCAGCAGGGACCAGCCAAGATTCGGACCATGTATGAGCAGGCTGATTTTACCCAAGTCAATCCATCAATCAACTTGGGTACAACCAGCATGTCGGATTTTTAGCATGCGATTATTGCCAGCAGCTATAGCCACTAACAGTAGTCTTTGCGTTCCCGAAAGGGATAGCTCCCCTGCACCCCTCTTCCGGGATACCTCAATAGCTCTGAGGGAGGGAATCCCCCATAAATACTGGCTGTGTTGATGGGGTAATCATGTAATTTTCTTTCCTGCAGCCCATTATTTCAGGAAAGAAAAATCGCATAATCTATGGCCTGCTTAGGTACCTTGAAAAAAACTGGAGATTTGTCTTACAGGTATTCAGTAATTAGTACTACTTTAGGAACAAGGCAGGCCATAGATGAAACGATTTGCTTTTCTGCAACCAGGGGTTGCAGGAAAGAAAACTGCTCAAATCGTCTGAACAACACAGTCAGTGTTGATGGGGGAATACCTCCTGCGGAGCTATTGTGTTCTCCCGGGGGCCATCCCTGCTGGGAGAGGACAGTGATATTGCTCGAAAGTAAAAATCCGACATGCTGGTTGTCGATCGATGGATAGATGGTTCATTTGCCGGCCAGTCCCGGGTTAAGTATATATGAAGTAACATTGGAACAGCTGTGAGGATCAAAATACACAAAACACCAACCATTTCAACCCTATTGAAAAGGTATCAATTGCTTAGCTGACAAAAGAACTTAAATGAAGCACCCAAAACTAGTAGCAGATGTAACAAAAGACAGAAGAGAAAGGAGCATATAAAAGAAACCCATTGTATTCAACTTACCTCCCCCACTCCAAACATTCCTTGTTTTTTTTGTCATCTTGGGACTACTTACCATTCCTTCAAAGCCAACTCTGTAGAGGTTTTTAGCACCATTGTCCCAGAGAACATAAGCTGCACTGTGTGGACTTGATGCACTCCAGTCCTGTATCTCAGTCACCTAAAGTGGATTGCAAAGAATAAAAAAATCTGAGACATGGCTAAATGAAAGAAAATAAAGAAAAATATGAGCAGAAGTTACATATTAGACCAAATAAAATCTTTGCTAAACTGGTAAAACAAAGGCAAACACAATCTTTTTGCTTTACAGAGAATACAAGACATAAAATATCAAATCATTGTGGTTATCGATATCAATTACTAAGCAATATTTACACCTAAATCAGTGAGACAGAATAATGTAACAAAAATAATTAGCTGCCCTGGGCTGAAAGCCTCATACACACTAGATGTTAGTACAGCGATCTCCCATGCTGTGCTATTGTGTTCTGACAGGGGAACGGCCCGCCCACCAGAACACTCAATTCAGCGCTGCCAGCGACTGGAGCCAGTCGGCAGACTTTTTTCAGTCATGAACCTTTGACAGAAGCCGGCCGAATGCACCAGCTGGCGTACACACGGCCAAATGTCAGCCCGTTTCTTTTGAACCAGC
Organism: Pelophylax lessonae; assembly: GCF_965119305.1. Classification (NCBI taxonomy): domain Eukaryota; kingdom Metazoa; phylum Chordata; class Amphibia; order Anura; family Ranidae; genus Pelophylax; species Pelophylax lessonae. The sequence continues at coordinate 399,039,405 of NC_138772.1, read as the reverse complement.
TGATGCCCACCATTCAGCCCGTGTGTACTAAAACTCAGAAATAAAGAAAATTATTAGAACCCTTGAGTGCCAGTTAACACCAACTGCGGTGCAGGAGAAGCATGCGATAAATACTTAAAGGCACCTCATTGCATTTTACAAACACGGGTAACTTCTTATAGACCCAAATTGCACAGTTATACAGTATCATGCGGTATGGTGTGGAGAAATTTTACAGTTGCGCCTGCTGTACTGTTACTGCGCATTTAGCAGTTCATTGAAATTGATGAGCTGTCAAGGGAACACGCAAAAACGCAACAAACACATTCTTTATGGTATGAACCAGCCCTTAAAGTGCATATTTGGGGAAAAAAAAAATCAGTTAATCTCTACAATACACATTTCTCAGTGCTCTGCTTTGTAAAAAAAATGCTGTAACTACAGAAAAAATCCTGTCAATCTGCCAAAAAAAATGGTATTTTTGACTTACCGTAAAATCCATTTCTCTGATGTTCACTGACGGACACAGCTCCTGATCTTCATAACCATTGGGTTATACTGCCCCCTACAGGAGGACACTAGGCAGAAAAATAATCAGGCTACGCCTATGGGCAGTCCCAGGGTGTATACGCCCTCTCTCTACTATAGGTACTCAGTTTAGTTACAAGCAGTGTCAGAAGAATTACAACTCCACAAAGGGGTGGGTGCTGTGTCCGTCAATGATCATCAGAGAAATGGATTTTATGGTAAGTCAAAAATCTCATTTTCTCTTTCTTTCATTGACGCTGCGCTGGTGGGCACCAATAAAGCTGCGCTGGTGGGCATCAATGAAGCTGCGCTGGTGGGCATCAATGAAGCTGCGCTGGTGGGCATTGATAAGGCTGCACTAATAGATTGCATTGATGGACACTGATAAGTCAGCACTGATAGGCTGCGCCAATATGCTGCATAAAGGGCACTGATAAAGTTATTTATTTTTGTAAAAAATATTAAACAGCCATTTCATGAGATAATTTACGAGGGCGTGTTTAGGGGTTGATATAGGGGTGGGTAGGGTAGGGGTTAGGGGAGACAACTGGTGGTGAGTGTTAAAGTGGATGTAAACCCCATTCATAAAATCCGACCTGGGCAAATATATTTGTAGTGTTTTCCTATCTCTCTCCAAAGCACTAAGTCCTGTATCTTTCCGCAGCTCCATTCTTCTGTAATCAGCAGATAACTTCTGACAAGTTTTCCAACACACAAGATAAAAGCAGCTGAAAACTTGTGTCAGGGAAGGGACTTCAAGAAAGATAAGCAAAAAGCTTGTCTATTCACAGCACAGCTCTGCAAGTTTCTTCATTCCTCTGCCTATGCGGAAAGAAGAGGGGGAGGGTGCGCCTTTCCTCCAATCAGCTTATTCAGTGTATGCTTAGACTCCCCTCCCACTGCTGAAAACGGAAAAAAAATTTAAACACGATGTGCATTTTCTAAGGAGTATAGAAAGCTGAAGACAGCAGATATACATGTAAAACTTATGTAGGGAGATTTGTCTAATCTCTGTGTATCATCTGAGGCTATAGCTTCACTGTGTATATGTGAGGGTTTATGTCCACTTTAAGACATGGCTAGTAAAACAGGACTGGAAATTTTCAGCTCTGATAGCATATATAAATTAAGACCTGGGAGGTCTTACATTATTTAGCCTTTAAGAGGTTTTAAACTAATCAATAACCACTTGCCGAATCAGCCCCTCCTGGTCAAAGTGACGTAAGGGTACGTCACCCTCCCACGAGCCTCTAGCGCTCCCGCCCCCGCTTGTTCCCCGACATCCCCGCGCGGGTGACCGGCGGCTCCGATGTCCGCCGGTCACTCCCGATCTCCTGCTGGAGAGGGAGAAAGGCAGGCGGCTAATGTAAACAAAGCCGCCTGTCATTCTCCCTGATGTAACTGCAGAGACTATACGATCCTGCTATGTAGGATCGTATGTCTCTGTGGTTACATCACAAGCCACGCCCAGTGACAGTTAGAATCACGCCCCTAGGGACACACTTAACCCCTTGATCACTAAAGTTAACCCCTTCCCTGCCAGTGTCATTTTTACAGTAACAGTGCATATTTATAGCACTGATTACTGCACATATTTGAGAGAAATTACATAGTAAAATTAACTATAAAGGTTCAAATTTGCTTTAGTTTCTAGAATTAGGGCCCTGTTCACAGCCAAGCGCATTTTAGCTTGTAAAACGCTCATCTCTGAAGTCTCAAAACGCCCAACAAGCAAAATCTCATTCATTTCAATGAATCACCCCTAATCACATCTGAGCATTTTGTCACCTGAAGCTCAAAAAGGTACATGAGCTTTTTTTTTTTACAAGCCTTTTTGTTAGGCCCCTTTCACACAGGCGAACCGTTCAGATCCACCTGTCCGTTTTTTGGCGGATCTGAACGGTCCCCCCATGCATCTCTATGGGGGATCGGATGTCAGCGGAGACATGTCCGCTGACATCCGGTCCGATCCGTCAAATCTGGACAGATGGAAACCCTATTTTCCATCCGTCCAGCGGATCGGATGGGAACGGACCGTCAGTCCGTTCCCATCCGATTTCCCCCATAGAGATGCATGGGGAACTGACAGCTGTGTCTCCGCACACAGCGCGGAGACACAGCTGTCATCCTCCTGCTCAGCGGGGGATCGGCAGCTCGATTGCCCGCTGAGAAAAACGTCGGACGGATAGTGTGAAAAGGGCCTTAGATGTCAATGCCTGCCTCCAAACACCTGCAAACAACGCCTGAAAAAAGGCAGAATAAACGCCTAAAAAAGGGTGAAAGGGTGGGGCAGTGACAATGTAAAACAGCCAAATACAGGGTGAGTCAGTGATAGCTGCCTATCCACTCTCTGAAGCTGCCTCACAGCCTCTGGTCTCCAGACTAATGGCCCATACACACGATCAGAAAATCGTACAAAAATACCACTTTCAAAGTGACCCTATGATAATCTGATTGTTGGTAAATTTCCCGTACAAAGCCAGATCATAGGATCTTCGTTCAGTCTAGATTTACATCTATGCGGACTGCTCTTGATGCGTCTTTCAGGCACATTTTACGGTGCGTTTTTAAACCCTCGTTTTCTAAGCATGCATGTAGTTTTCATGCGTCTTACGTTTTTGTTTTTTTTTCACAACACTGTATATAGCTGCTTGTAAGGAGTGGGCTGGGAAGCCACCCCCCCGCGTCCTTAAAGCAGAGTTCCACCCTGAAAAAAAATGTTTTTACTGTCTGCTTGCTCTAAATTACCTGTAAAAGAATTGGATAATTACTTTTTTTTTTTTATTCACTTACCTTGTTTTTAAAGAAAATATACTTACCTTACTTCCTCTTCCACCCTCTGCGGACACGGCCACCGCCGTCACTTCCTTATTGCATTGACTCCCGGGAGCTGAACGTCATCGCTCCCAGGAATCAATGTGCCTGCATCGGCCCTGCTCGTCAGTTCTGGCGCAGGCTGCTGAACTGACGCTCGGGGCCGGTGCAGAGCATTCTGGGACCGAAGAGGATGCCCTGGCTTCAGCTGCCCACACCTAAGATGGCAGCACTGGACAAGAAATTTTCGCGGTAAGTATTTCTTCTAAAAGGTAATTGAACCCGGGGATAGTTCAAAGGCTATCATTGCTGAAATGCACTAGCCCTGACTGTCCGGGGGGTATTTTTATCTTAATTTTTTTTTCAGGCCAGAACTCCGCTTCAACAAGGGTTGAGTTATCAGCTGACAGCTGAAAGTAAAAAAAAAAAAAAAAAAAAATTGTAAAAAAAAAAAAAAGGCGTGCTCATACCTGCAAAGCTCACTCGCTGAGCTTTGTCAGACTTCTATGAAAGCTTTGAAGCACAACTAAAGTGACATGGAGTATAATTTTTGAAGCACAGCAAAAGCAAGGTGTAAACAGGACTGTAAGCTAACCATTTTATTTAGGGAGAGGGGCTTTGACTGGCGTTCAAAGAGCTTTAAAAAAGCGTGTTCGAAGCCATGTCTTGAAGCAAGTGTAAACGAGCCCTTAGTAATCTGGACTGAGACCGAGTACACACTATAGAAGGATATGCTGTTTTCATATTTCATGACAGAGGTTTACAGCCATTTTAATCTTTGCAGGGTTAGCACAAGAAGATCCAATACAAGTTTCACTTCTGACAGGTAAAGTAAAACTATTTCATTTGATCAACAAAAAATACTTTATCATTTAAATGTGGCTTCATTTTAGTTTTCTTAGCAATGGGATACCTAAACTAGATTTGCTTAGCAAACACTGGGAATGGGCAGTCAGATGTTAGATATTGAAAATTTGCATTTCAATGAACACAATGTGACTAACCAATAAAAGGTTGAGTCAGAACTAGTTTAAAGGCCTCTGTAGGTTTCACAATTACACACCATATGCCACTTTCGGCCATTAATGGCCACAGCTAGTCAAAGGTTCACGCGGAGCATGAATTTATTTATTCATACAAAGAAGCATGCATATAAATTCAAATGAAAACCGAGCATAAGGCGCACACTTTCTCTACCCTTTTAGTTCAAACTTCAAGACAGTCTCTAAACATGCAAATCATTTAAAAAATACACATATCTATGCATGTATAAATAAAATGTTCATCTTAAAGTCTAACTCTAAGAATTTTAAAGCAGTATTAACCACTTCAATACTGGGAATTTTCACCCCATTCCTGCCCAGGCCAATTTTCAGCGCTGTCTCATTTTGAATGACAATTGCCGGTCATGCAACACTGTACCCATATGAAACTTTATCATTTTTTCCCACAAATAGAGCTTTCTTTTGGTGGTATTTAATCAACACTGGGAATTTTTTTTTTTTTTTTTTTTTTTGCTTTTTTGGAAAAAAAAAAAAGTTTTCTGTTTGTTATAAAACTTTTGTAAAGAAGTATGTTTTCTACTTCACTGATGGGCACTAATGAGGCACAAATATGCAGCACTGAATAATGGCACTGACAGACATTACTCATGGGCCCTGATTGGCATCCCTAAAGGGCACTGGTTGGCATCCTTGATGGGTCTGCACTGATGATCGATGTGCTTATTATCAGCACAGACCCTTTTACCCGCACCTTGTCATTGTGGAGTGAAAGCCGATAAACGGCACTTCCTGGTTACGATGTTACCAGCTGTGATTGGACACAGCTGATCACTTGGTAAAGAGCCTACTTCATAGGCTCTTTACCGAGATTGGAGCTACGGTGTGTCAGAGCGACACACTGCACTACCGATCGGCGCACTGCATACCCCCGTTCCACGCGCGAGCAGCTTACCCTGTTGGATCTCATATGACACCCAGTCGGGATAACTGATCCCCAGCCGTCATTCTACTATAGGCCGGGTGGGATGTGATTAAACCCTTAAAACCAAAAAGGTTACATATTGCAGCCTACCATTTATTAGATGTGGTCACTGCATTTGTTTCATCTGGCCAGTAACACACCTCCTGTATTAGAGTGCCTCCACTCTGGATGACAGTAGCAATGTCATTCTGGGAAAGGGGAAGTAGTGTTCGATGAACTAGCAGATTTGCATACACTATCAAATTGAAGCCAAACACTAGCTCTCACTGCAGTTACATCAACAGTTTTCTTTTTCTTTTGGGATAAAGGTTTAACAAGAATAAAAGCTGATCATTGTCATCAGCCCTGTCAGTGTTAAATAGTTTGTTTCAACACTTTAACTGCTACCTCTGCAGAGCAGCTTGTTATGTTGTAAAACAACAGACTTACTGGCTTTATCACAAGATGAAAAAAAAGGAAAGCAAGCCTAGAAAAGAAAACAAATGCAGTCATCACATCTATTTGAATTGGTAAACAGCAATATAATAAATGTTTGCTTTTGGGTTTAATACCATTTTTTTTTCTAAATGCAAACTTGCATTGGGGCCTCCCCACACTGCAGGGGCTGAATGCTCATTATGTATTAGGGTGCACAGTGCAGACCCTATCGCTTACCATATACCCAATCCTGGAACCCACCCCCTCTGCCCTAAGCTCTGGTTTGTGGGAGGAGCCTCCATGTCATCATGTACAATACATGGACATAACCCCGTTTTGTATGTTGAGGAGGCTAGAGTGCGGCCAGAGCCAGTCGCAGCTTACAGAACAGGCTGCAGAGGACCAGTCACAATGCTTAAGCCAGGAGTAGAGTGAGTATTCACACCCTTTCAGGGCCGTTCTAGACATAAGCATTGGGTGTAGCCAACTGCAAGGGTGTAATATTTTAAGTTTGTAGAGTTGGGAGTTATGCTAAAGCAGAACTAAATCAAATAAGCTATTTTATACCTGTACCCTTCCCTAAGCTGGCCATACTTTATACAATTTTCTTATTCAATTTCTTTTATATTTGCCTTCAACTATGTAGTGCAAGGGTCTGCCTGATTGCATACAAATTGAAAGTGTTTAAATTTAACCTCATATTATATGGTTTTGGTAAATCTAAAGGAACATGTACAACCAAAATTGTAGAATATATGGCCAGCCTTTGACTGGAATTTAAAAACACTATGTTAGCAAACATCGTTAACCATTCCAATGCCAAAGATGTACGTTATATACCATGGCAGAGGCAATCAAAAAAAAAAAAAGTAACAAAGCTCGTGACATCAATACAAGTCATGAGCTTACATGAGAGTTCATGAGTTAACAAAATTTAGCAGATATCTTTCATCTTAAGGATGAGCTCCAACTAACTGCTTAAAAAAAAAAAAAAAAAACGACTTTAACAGCTTACCAAGTCCAGCGCTGTCTTCCTACAACCTGAAGTCTCCTCAGTCTTCTTTGCAATCGAGAGCCAGCTGAGTGATCAGGAAGTGACAGCCAGGTCCCAAATCAAAGATGGCTGCTGAAGCCACTGCACATGCATGGTGATCAAAGTGTGACAATTGGCTCCCAAATCAAAGATCATCACTGAAGCATCTGCATGGGCATTGCGGACTGTGGGGAGCGCGTCCTGAAGCTTCCAGGGATGTGCGATGTGATGACTGGTCAAGTGTACATCATTCCTCACCTGGACCATATGTCACCAATTCATACAGTAAAGCCCCTGAACCCTCCTCTATGTTATCTTATCTGTCCATGTACACTGGGTCGTTTACAGTCATTTAGAGGCAGTTGAGTTCAGTGTCGTTTTTTGGAAAGCAATTATTTGCGTTCAGGATGTTCAGAACGTGTGTTTACCAGCATTTCAAACGCAAAACGCGACCACTCACGTTTAGCGCTTGCGTTTTTCCTGTTTAAAAGGGGAATGATTTTTTCACCTCTAAAAACGGATCTGAGCGCAAACGCCCGCTAAATGCGGTTAAATGCGGCTGCAAACGCGACACGTTTTAAACGTCCTTACATAGCTGTTAAATTCCAGCGTTCAAAGGACTTTTTAAAACGTCCCGTGTACATGTAGCCTAAAAGTTTAGCACAGCTACAGAGTTTACTTGCAATATAATTTGCAATTTTGCAGTATTACTTGCTGCTTGAAAGACTTTGGACATGGCACTTATGTCATAAGTGTCCTTTCTCAACAAAGCATATGCGCACACATGTAGCTTCCATGACCTGCTATCAATCCTACATTTGAGGGATTGCTCTGTTTAGCAGAGTTACTACCAGCAGCAATTTTGATACTGTTGGGCAAAAATTGGATTTTTATCTTACCATAAAATTAATTTCTCTGATGTTCATTCACAGACACAGCTCCTGATCATCTTAACCATTGGGTTATACTACCCCTACAGGAGTAGGAAACTAGGCAGAAAAAAAGCTTGGACTACGCCTATGGGCAGTCCCAGGGGGTATACACCCACTCTCAGCTATAGGCACTCAGGTTTTATTACAAGCAGTGTCAGAAGAAATCCAACTCCACAGAGGGGTGTGTGCTGTATCCGTCAATGAACATCAGAGAAATGGATTTTACAATAAGACAAAAAACCCATTTTCTCCAACATTCATTGACGGACACAGCTCCTGATCTTCTTAACAATTGGGATGGCTCAAAGCAGTGTTAAACATGAGGGGTGATAACAACAGAAAAAATATCCATAGCCAACCAGGTAACATGGAGCTCAACCAAGAACAACTGGAGCGCACCTGAAAAAAAACAAAATAAACAAATACACCCTCAAAGAGGACCAGGTCCTCTAAACAGCAGCCAAAGGAAACATCCGCAGATGGCAATGCATCCACTTTAAATATTTTGTAAAGGTGTGCACAGATGACCAGGTAGCCGCCTTGCAAACCTTCATCACTGACGCCTGATGACTGAAGGCCCAGGAGGCATTAATGGCCTAGTTGAGTGTGCCGTAACAAGGAAAGGAGGAACCTGACCCTTAATTGAATAGGCTTGAAACACTGTCTGTCTGATCCATCTGGAAATGGTCGCAGCAGAAGTGGACAAACCCTTCAGAGGTCCATCTGTAAGCACAAATAGTGAGTCTGACTTCCTAAAAGTCTCCGTAGCTGCCAGAAACCTAATTGCCCGAACCACTTCCAAGGAATGCAAGGCAATTTCCTTAGTATGTTTTGGTTTGGCACACAGGTAAGGCAACACAATGTCTTCATTCAAATGAAAATCAGAGACAACCTTTGGAAGGAACGACGGACAGGGGTGAATAACCACCTTCTCTCTGTGAACCACCAAGTAAGGTGAACGACAACGCCCCGCCAGCTCCGACACCCTGCACGCAGAAGTGATTGCTATCAATAAGGCCCCCTTCCTAGATAACGTAAGCAGGGGAACCTCCCTAAGATTTTCAGAAGGAGGTTTCTGAAAGGCTGAAGACACCAAATTGAGGTCCCAAGGCAGTAATGGAGATCGAACCGGAGGTGCCAAGTGGCGAACTCCGTGGATAAAAGTATGCACAAAGGAAAGTGTGGCTAATGGTCGTTGAAAGAAGACCATCAAGGCTGAGACCTGGCCCGATAGTACTCAAGGCCAGGTGCTGCTCAACCCCCCATTGGAGGAAGGTAACAAAACTCGATCTTGTAGCCGGACCATATGACTTTGTGGACCTACTTGGTGCATTCGTGGCCGACTAGCGTCTAGTCGACGTTCCCGGAAGTGCTATGTCTTTTCTACATGACGTTTTTTTCTACATGCCGGTTTCACATGGAACTTTTTGTAAGTAAATTATTTTATGCACAATTAAATACTCTTCTCTATGGACTTCACTATGTGGGCTGTCCATTTCTTTTGAGTCAAAGATTCGGTATAAGGCGATATACAGGGACAGAGTGCTAACACCAAGTGGATTTGCGTGTCATCTCACTTGTTTCAAGCTTATCTGACTGAAACAGCTGGGGGTCCATTGTTTCTGGTGAGTAAGGATACAGAAGGGGAGTGAAAAACACTGCACTGTTTGATTCGTTTGAAGCACCCCAGCACCTTTTTGAGGCACTTCAAGCACAATTGTACTATTTATGGACATTTTTAAGCACTATTACACTTTTAACCGGTTGCCGACTGCGCACAGTATATTTACTGCGGCAGTCAGCCCCGGCCAGGCAGAGTGACGTAGATCTACGTCGCTAGCCTGTCACCGGGTTTTGAGCCAATAGCGGGCGAACGCACGCCCGCTGAGGCGCGCGCGCGCCTCGGCTCGTTCACAGAGGAGTGCGGGCGTGTCACTGGCGGACCCGATGTCCGCTGGTCACACTACGATCGTCGGTAGAGCGGGAGAAAGGCGGGCGGCTTATGTAAAACAAGCCGCCTGTCATTCTCCCCTGTGTAAAAATGCAGATCAGACGGTTCTAATATGTAGAACCGTTGATCTCTGTTTTTACACTAGGAGACCTGTCCCACTACAGTTAGAATCACGCCCCTAGGACACACTTAACCCCTCCCTCTCCAATACAGTTAACCCCTTCCCTACCAGTGTCATTTTTGCAGTAACAGTGCATATATATAGCACTGATTACTGCAGTAATGTCACTGATACCCCGAAAAGTGTCAAAAATGTCAGTCAAGGGTCCGATCTATCCGCCGCAATGTCGCAGTACCGCAAAAAAAAAAAAAAAAAAAAAAAAATCGCAGATCGCCGCCATTACTCGTTAAAAAAAAACACACCAAAAATGACAAAAATCTTTCCCTTTGTTAGTAAACGCGATAACTTTTGCGCAAACCAATCAAAATACACTTTTTGCGATTTCTTTTACCAAACATATGTAGCATAAAACAAATTGGCCGAAAATGTTAAAAAATTTTGATTTTTACATTTTTTGGGGGGAATTTCATATAAAAAAAAAAAGTGAAAAATATTGTTATTTAAAAAATAAATAAATAAATAAATCGCACAGGTGATCAAATACCACCAAAAGAAAGCTCTGTTTGTGGGGAAAAAAAGGACGTGAAATTAGTTTAGGTATATCGTCGCACGACCGCGCAATTGTCTGTTAAAGTCACGCAGTAAAAAAAAAAAAAAAAAAATAGCAAAAACCCCCTGGTCAGGAAGGGGGTAAAATCTTCCGGGGCTTAAGTGGTTAAGGAATTGCACAGTTTATGGACAATTTATTAAGCACTATTGCACTTTTGAGATTTTTTTTGCACTATATTTTGCATGTGACTAATATTATATGATTGTCAATTGTATTATTGCAAGCGCGGTTTTGTTAGTTATTTCTGAGTTTTTACTTGGTGAACAGCAGCTGCATTTCTAAATATTTAATCAATTAATTTTTTCATATTTTCATTGTCATTTTCAACACTTACACTTAGCGCAAATTTAATAATTATTTAGATGACATTTTAATTTATTCTGTTTGTAAACAGTTAAGTCAGTACCTAAATGAAGTTTGCCCCAATATAATGACAAGGCAATAGCAAAGGAAACACCAAATCAAAAGACCCAGCGCTGAAGTGCAGAAATGGCATTGAAGCCTAACTGAATAACATAACATAAGTTCTTGCTAAAGTCCGTTGTTCAGGGATACTCAATATTTCATATTCTTACCTTGCCTCGCCTCCCATTTCCACCATCTTGGTCTTCCCACTGCCAGTCCACTCCACGTACAACTCTAGCACCAGCAAAAATTCCCCTTGCTGTTATTTTCTTTGACTTGCGCCGGGATTCCAAAAGCACACTGAGGGTTAAAGAAAGAATTTCCAATTGATAAAGACCAACACTAGACAAACAATTTTGTTTTATCATGGAGTGAGAACTTTCTTTGTTGTATGGGTATCAGGGACAGCAAATGAGAAAAAAAGCTCCACAAAGTCATCACAGACAAAAGTAACAGATTCTTTTATAAATAAGTATTTAATGGTGCGGTACCCATTGTGTCCTAAAAACAACAAGTTTAATTATTATTTTTCACTCTATTAAAATAATCACTTTGCCTGGAATTAGCCTTTAATTTAAATCGCTACAGCAATTACCAACTTTCAAAACGTATTTGAGAATGCGAATTAAACAATCTTTATCAAAAAAACACCATGTTTACGCAGAAAACCTTCTTTGAGCTATTCTATCTTTCACCCCTAGCCCTAGTGGCTTTGAGATATAACACTGCACAGTGACCATCTCTTCCCAGGCTCTAAAATAAAAATATTGAAGAAAAAGGTAATTAGCATGTATGTAACAGTTCTCCCGCTAACAAGCAGTCCTAATGCTCTTCCTAATGTTCAGCTTTAAAAACTAGCAATTTGCAAGATTTAGTGAACGCAAAAATGAGAATTTTATACTTACCATAAAATCCATTTCCTGACGGACACAGCTCTCCATTATTCAGAACCATAGGAATGTCCCCAAGCAGAGCCAGACATGAGGGGTGGGACAAAAAAAAATCCCAAGGATAAACACAATAGCCAACCAGGCAAACAGGAGCTCAACATAAAACAACTGGAGCCCAACCTGAACAATACACCCCAAAAGAGGGAACAGACCCTCTAAACCGCAGCCTGCAAAACTTTGCGGCCAAAGGAAGCATCCGCAGATGCCAACACATCCACTTTGTAATATTTTGTGAAAGTGTGCATGGATGGACCAGGTGGCTGCCTTGTAAACTTGCGCCAATGACGCCTGATGACGGAAGGCCCAAAAAGCATTAAGCGTCCGAGTAGAGTGCGCCGTTGCAGGGAAAGGAGTCACCTGACCCTTGATAGAATAGGCCTGAGTCACCATCTGTCTGATCCATCTGGAAATGGTCGCAGAACTGGACGGCCTTTTTCTTGGCCCGTCCATGATTACAAACAGTGAGTCTGACCTTCAAAAAAACACTCTGCGGCTGCCAAATACACCCAAATTACCCGATCCACATCCAGGGCATGCAACGCAATATTTCTTTGAATGACTGGGCCTGGGACACAGGAAAGGCAACACAATGTCTTCATTGAAATGGAAATCAGAGAGTACCTTATGAGGGAACGATGGACATGGGCGAAGAACCACCCTATATTTGTGGACCACCAAGTAGGAGGTACGACAAGATAATGCCGCCAGCTCCGACACCCTGCGAGCAGAGGTGATAGCCACCAAAAAGGCCATCTTCTGGCACAGCCTAAGCAGGGGAATCTCCCGAATATTTTCAAAGGGAGGCTTCTGCACAACTGAAAGCACCAAGTTCAGATCCCAAGGCGTAGAGGAGACCGCACCGGTGGAGTCAGATGTCAAACCCCTTGAATAAAAAAGGTACGTACTAGGGAGTGCATGGCCAGGGGTCTCTGAAAGAAGACAGCCAAGGTTAACACCTGGCCCTTGATGGTACTCGAGGCCAATTTCTGCCCAACACAACGTTGCAGAAAGGTCAAAATCCGAGCTACCGAAAAAGAACGAGGGTGAACACCAATACTCACACCATAAAATGTACGCTTTCCATGTACGATGGTAGATCTCCCTAGGAGGTAGACTTCCTAGCCTTCAGCAGTGTTTGGAAACACCAACACAGGCAAACCTCTATTCTTCAACACCTGGCATTTAACAGCCAGGCCGTCAAAGCCCGCGACTGTAAGCAGGATGGAAGATTGGCCAATGTGACAGTAGATCTAGATCCTCACTGAGGAGGTAGTCCCTAATGGACGTCAGCGACCAATCGCACTAAAAAACAGCGTACCAAGACTGGTGAGGACAGTCCGGGGCCACTAGAATAACCGGAATCCCTTCAGCCTTTATCTTGCGCAAAAGCCACTGCAGAAGCTTGAGAGGAGGAAAGGAGTAGATGAGATGATACTGGCCCCACAGGGCCACCAAAGCGCCTGCCAGAGGATCCCGTAACCTTGCTACCTTTCTGTTGAACCAGGACATCAACAGATCCACCTCGGGTGCCCCACTGAAGACATATCTGATGAAACACGTCCAGGTGAAGGGACCACTCCCCTTGGTCCAATGCTTGCCGACTGAGATAGTCCGCCTGTTCACTGTTGGAATGTGTACAGCGGAGAGGGCCGAAACGTTTTCTATTTTCTTATTTGAATAACATATGAGTTTGGGTTTATAAGATTTGTAAATCATTGCTTTCTCTTTTAATGTCAATTTTTTTCAAAGCCCCAACTTTTTTTGTAATTGGGGTTGTAGAAAAAATATGGCTTCATTGTCATAAAAGCTATGAAAAATATAATTCATCTTGTTGTGCATAGCAGTTAAGAGTATTCCTAATACTTAAAGCAGTGGTTCTCAACTCCTGTCCTTAGGCCCAACTAACAGGCACGATTTTATGTATTACCTTCGGGAGATGTAGACTAGAGTACTGCAATCACTAGCAGCGAATGATATCAACTGTGATGTATTTCAGTCATCTTGCAAACCAGGCCTGTTAGTGGGTCCTGAGGACCGGAGTTGAGAACAAGTGACTTAAAGAGATGCAACTGGGGGAGAGTAACAGGAACAAACAGGAAAGGGGTGCAATACCAAAATAAAAAAAGGATGCCTGCTTAATGGATAAAGGTTTCTGCATGATGCCTAAATAGTCATTGCTTTGTACAGTCTGCAAAACGAAAAAAGTACTTCAACAAAAGGTTGTAACTTAGCTAAAGACAACAGTACCATTTAAATCTCTGCTTAGCACAAGAAGCTGTGTTAAGACAGAGCATATTTTCCTAAACTTTAGTATGTCAGTCAACCTAAAAACTGATATTTCATTATAAAAACTATCTGATCTTACATTTCTTGAGGGACTTTGTTTGGGCAGTTTTTGCATTTTGTATTTGAATTCCTGGATCTACACAACTGATGTGGCTATTATGAAGGCTTCCCAGTTGCTCTTGTTGTATGTTTAATTTACAATATAGAGAATCCATCAATAGGTGCTTCAAACTAAGGGATTTTCGTTGTTTGGAGTATCCAATAAGAGGACAGGAGCTCACTCCGCTGGACAGCTAGACCCACTAGGACAGTGATGGCAAACCTTGGCTCCCCAGATGTTTTTGAACTACATTTCCCATGATGTTCAACTACAATGAAGAGTGCATGAGCATCATGGGAAACGTAGTTCCAAAACATCTAGGGTGCCAAGGTTCACCATAAATGCACTAGGAGTATGGCTTACCCATAGAAATGAATCATACCACAAATAAGGATGCAGTAAGAAGAGAATGTGTGCACTCAAAAGCTGGGTAGTAGTAGTCAGGGTTGCACACTGAAGATCGCAGAAACCACAACGAAGGTAGTTATCTGACAATGTTGCCTGGGGGGGACAGCATCATTTAAAGTTTAACTCCACTTTTGTTAAGAAGAAAATAATCCCCTCAGGGTAATTTCATGTATATTGCAAGGATTTTAACAAACTTTGTTGCAGATTCCTACCTGTGTGTGTTCTAAAAGATCAGCTGTTTTATTATGTAAATGTGCAGTGCGAATACGAATGGGAGTGACTTCCTCAGTATTAATCAGCTTACCGTTCGCTTCCTGGTGTAGTGATTCGATAAAATCGATGCCTCAGATGATGCTTGTCGCCGTGATAACACATAGTGCATAGATCATAGTTTGTGCACTCGGCGCACTTCCATCGGATTCCAATGATCGGCTGCTGTCTACACGTATCACACATTGTCCCATCATGTTTGACACCTTAAAAAAAAAATTATAATTTTATCACACAATGGACAGACCTTTTTTAGCACAAAAGAATTAAAAGTAATGATGTGTTTTGCAGAACTAAAGGAGCAGAGAGAAATAAATGGTCCAGCCAACCACATACTATCCAAGTTATTCATCTAAAAACCCCTAGGCAGTAAAATGACTCACAGGCAAACACACCAAAAGTGATTATAAATAAATGTTACTCATATTAGGCTTTTGGCTATGTTAAATGCATTTACTGACAAGTAGGAAGGAGCGGTGATCAATCTGTATGCATTTTA
Source organism: Pelophylax lessonae (assembly GCF_965119305.1). Lineage (NCBI taxonomy): Eukaryota > Metazoa > Chordata > Amphibia > Anura > Ranidae > Pelophylax > Pelophylax lessonae. The sequence goes on along the minus strand of NC_138772.1, from coordinate 399,024,116 downwards.
TGAGCATCATCAAGTCCAGCTGTCAAGTAGTTGTAACAAGAAAAGTTCTGAAGGTCTCACGAAAGCCAGCCATAGGTGAATTGAATCTTGACTGGTTCAGCGGGAATTGGCCAAGATTTGATCCATCTATGGGCAAGCTGACTCCGATGCATGAGGCAGGCGGCTCCGATTGCCGCCTGACACCCGCAATCGCTCCCCGCTGAGAGAGGACGACAGGCAGCTGTTGTAAACGCAGCTGACCATTCTCTCTGCAATGATCACAGTGCTCCTGTGATTCTTCTATATAGGAACACAGGTCTCTGTGATCATTTCACAAGCCACACCCCCATACAGTTAGAAACATGCCCCTAGGTACAGTGTGTACAGGTACTAGTAACAGTGCATATTTTTAGCACTGATTACTGTAGTAATGTCACTGGTCCCCCCAAAAGTGTCAGTGAAGGGGTCCGATCTGTCCGCCGCAATGTCGCAGTCCCGCAAAAAAAAAAAAAAAAAAAAACACAGATCGCCGCCATAACTAGTAAAAAATAAATAAAAATGACAAATCTTTCCCGTAGTAAGTAGACGCGATAACTTTTGCGTAAACCAATCAAAATACCCTTATTGCGATTTTTTTTTTTACCAAAAATATGTAGCAGAAAAATTGGCCTAAAGTGTTAAAAAATTTTGATTTTTAAATTTTTGTTTTTCTTTTTTAAAGGTTATCTGATTAGACGATTATTCGAAATAAAAAAATCGGCCAACTAATCGATGAAAATAATCGTTAGTTGCAGCCCTAGAAAAAACACAGCAGAAAAAATTCCCAAAGGCTAACCATAGCCAACCAGGTAACATGAAGCTCAACCAGGAACAACTGGAGCTCACTTGAAAACAATACACCCTCAAAGAGGACCAGGTCTTCTCAAACAGCAGCCTGCAAAACTTTGCAGCCAAATGCAGCATCCGCAGATGCCAACACATCTACTTTGTAGTATTTTGCGAAAGCGTGCACAGACGACCAAGTGGCCGCCTTGCAAACCTGCATTACCGATGCCTGATGGCGACAGGCCCAGGAGGCAATAAGCGCCCGCGTAGTGTATGTCTTAACAGGGAAAGGAGGAACCTGTCCCTTGATTGAATAGGCCTGCACTACCATCTGTCTGATCCATCTAGAAATGGTTGCAGCAGACGTGGCCAACCCCTTGCGAGGTCCATCTGTAAGGACAAAAAGCAAGTCTGATTTCCTTAAAGACTTGGTTGCTGCCAGGTACACCCTGATTGCCCGAACCACATCCAGAGAATGCAAGGCCATCTCCTTAGGATTCTTAGGACACAGGGAAGGCAACACAATGTCTTCATTCAGATGGAAACCAGAGACAACCTTAGGAAGGACGACTGACAAGGGCAAAGCACCACCTTATCTCTGTGGACCACCAAAAAGGTGAGCGACGAAACGTTCCGCCCACCTTAGAATGCCGGCTACTTCTCAAGCGGCTAGGACACTTTGTGCCCCCTTGGTGACTGACATATGCCACGGCCATGGCACTGTTCGATTTAATCAATACCGGACACCCCTGAAGACGAACCGTCCAATGGGCCAGACAAAGTCTGATCGCCCGAGTTCCAGTGCGTTGATCGGTAGTCTGGACTCCTCCAGAGTCCAAACCCCCTGAGCACAGTCCGTGCCCAAAACAACTCCCCACCTGGTCAGGCTGGCATCTGTGGTGACCACTACAGGGGAAGGAAGGATTTTCCCTGTCGAAGAGCCGGAGAGCAAATCCACCAGATCAGATCGTACCTTGGCTCAACAGGATAACATTGTCTAGAGACTGTGGATTCTTGTCCCACTTGGCAAGAATCTCTCTTTGCAAAGGTCTCGTATGGAACTGTGCAAACGAAACTGCCTCAAACTGCCTCAAAAGGTGGGGACCATCAGGCCCAGCATTTGCATACAAGTCCTGAGAGATGACTGTCTGTTGCACAACAGGAGCCTAATCGTATTCTGCAACTTCTACTTCCCCCGGAAGAAACACCCGGGCTGAGGCTGAGTCCCGGGTCCAGCTCAGATAGTGCAGCTTGTTGGACGAAACCAGAGTGGACTTTTGGAAATTCGTGTCCATCCGAAATGTTGTATGGTTCGCACAGTAATATTCAAGTTGTCCTTCAAAGCAGTCAGGAGACACTGCACGCAGGAGGAGATCGTCCAAGTTCCCCCAGTACCGCAATCCCCCACTGTCGCAGCAGTGCTAGCACTGGGGTCAAAAAACTTTTGTGAACACCCGAGGACCTGGGGCAAGACCAAAGGGTAAGGCCACAAATTGATAGTGTACTTCGCCCACGGCAAAATGAAAAAAAAAAAGGCGGATGACCGACATTATTGGGATATGAAGGTAAGCGTCCTTGATATCAAGACAGGCCAGAAAATCCCCTTGATGAAGGGATGCCACTACCATGCTAATGGACTCAATCCAAAATTTTTGTACCCACACAAAGCGGTTCAAGGCCTTGAGGTCCAGGATTGGACAAATTTTTCTTCCTTCCTGGGAACTGTAAACCGGTTTGAATAAAAACCCTGAAAGCGTTCCGATTCTGGAACAATGAGCGCTTGTAAAAGTAAATTTTGCACCGCCCCGAGGAGACCTCGCAGACGATCTGGGGACAGACGCAGGTTGGAAGAAAAGAACCTTGCTGGGAGGCGAAGACCGAAACTCTTGTAGCTGAACCGAATCAGTTCGTGGACCCACCTGTCTTGAATCAAGGAGGTCCACGAATCCAGAAAGAAGCGAAGACGTCCCCCCACCCAGGATACAAGTGAGGGCGCCCCTTCAAGCAGAAGAGGACTTGTCTGCAGGTCTGGAGGGACTCGCTCTCGGCTTACCAGAGCAGGGCCTCTTGGAACTCCACAAGGGGGGCTCAAGTGAATTTTGAGCTCTTGTCCTGAGATCTTGAGGAACAAAAAGAGGCACTTGTGAGCCGAGAAGAAAGGACTACGTTTGCGATAAGACTCCTTGCTCCTAATAGTCAGCGGGAGAAGAGTACTGTTCCCCCCTGAAAAACCCCTAATGATCTCATCCATGGAAGCTCCAAACAGGCAATCGCCTACAAAAGAGAGATCAGACAGGACCTTCTTGGAGGCCTGGTCCGCTAACCAGTATTTGAGCCATACCATGCGCCGAAGGATCACTGCTGTCATAGACACCCTGCAGACTAAGGGAGCCGCATCCAGAGAGGCATCCCAAATAAACTTCATCCATGGACCAACTGGTATGCCAGTTCCACAAGGTTAGGGGGGGATCTCTTTCCCTTCCAGATCCTGGTGTAAAAGCTTTGCCCATTCCGTTAATATCTGGGATACCAAAGTTATGGTAAACACCGGTCGAAGGATTGAATCGGCCATGGTAAATAGGTGTCAGACCAGAGTTTCAGCTCTCCTGTTAAAAGGTTCTTTAAAAGCCGGAGAGTCCTCCACCGGGAGGGAGGTGGCTTTATAAAGCTGGAGACCTGAGAGTCTACCACAGCTGGTACAGTTAGTTTTTAACAGGGACTCTTCAAAAGGATACCTTCTAGCGAAACACTTAGGCACCCCGACAGTACATTTAGGGAAACCCCACTGACTCAATTTTGTCAAAATAGGCGGGAAAAGGGAAGACCTTTGTCGCCTTTGAAGATCTGCCGGTACCGAAATGCAGCAGCAGCAGCGTCCTTTAGTTTTAAGGTTTCCCACACGGATACAATCAGTGCATCCACCAGCGCTTTTTCATGCGCGGCTGTAGTGGAAGAGGATTCGTCCTCACTGTCAGAGCACTTAGGGTGCCTGGACGCAGACCCAGTAGATAGACTCGCATCCGCGGCAGCCAGATCGACCTCAGAATCAGAGAGAGGATGCAGATGAAGGCGGGGGATGCTTTTTGCCGATCCTGTTTTGCAGGACCATATCTACCTTGAACACTTGTGACTCCAGGACCACCGTCATTGCAGATAAAGCGGACTGGGTCCCACAGCCTCTGAGAGGGGATCAGGAGGTGAAACATGCTCCAGGGACTCCATGGGTTAACCCGGGGACCACACCAGCAGAAAGGAAGAACACGGCTAAAAGACGCTGTACAAGCGGCACCGCAGGTCCCAGCACACCCAGCCACTGCTATAGCAGAGAGAGGAGAGCCGTTTTGCACCCACAGGGACTAAAGCTGGATACACACTATGCAACTTTTGTGGTTAGATTTCCTTCAGATTTACCTTTTCTATGTAGTGCAAGGGCCTGCCAGATTGCATACAAATTGAAAGGGTTTAGGTTTGACCTCATATTATATGGTTTTGGTAAGTCTAAAGGAAAAAGTTTTCAGAAAATCTTATAGTGTGTATGGCTCTTTACCACCACAGACTCAGGTATAGAGCAGAGTGCCAATGCTGTACGCCGAGCTGCTATCAGAAGGAAAAAGAAAGTTCAGGAGTTAACACTAGAGACCCACCGCCGAATCACAGCTTAGGCTCCAAATACATGCTTTATCTAATAGGAAACTACAAGAAAATGGTCGGGCTACACAAACATGGCACCGACATATACAGAAGCCATCCACAAGAAAATGGCGGCTCCCGGGACCCCCAGGAACGACTGTATAGTAAGGAGGGGCCTTGGAAGGAGCCCCCACCAGGACCATCCACCCCCAAAACCGTGTGTTTCGCAGCCGGTGGCACGCGGGGGAGAGGGAGGAGCTAGGTGTGGATAATGGGGGATGGCGCTATGTAGGAAGGAGGAGAACCCAGGGGTCCAACTGTCCCAGGGCCCACATCCACCCCAAAAGGCCAACAGGGGAGAGAGGGGACACTACTTACCACGCCAGTGAACCGGGTGGGCACCACTCCAGGCAGACCACCGCACCATCGGAATGTGGGCCAGAGGCACGCTGCAACTCAGGCCATGACCAGGTCATTTGCATCCTCGTGAGACGTTTAACTCGCCTGCCAGCCTCTATCCAGTGGGGCTATGTCGCAGCCAACCTAGCACGGAGCGGAGGCCTGCGAGCGCTCGCTGTCCAGACTGGGAGACCATAAGGATTTAGGACAGGGGTATTGGAATAAAATTCATGGAGGTCTGAATAGCAAAAAACAATTTCCAGCAGAGGTCCAAATTGCATTTCTGTGCTATGACTCAGATTCTTTACATCACCGCCCAGGTGTACAGGCACGACAGCCCATTCATTTTGTGTCCTGCTGCTTGTTCCCCTTCACATCTTCTTCACCACAGCACTGCCCCCCTTCACATATTCCACAGCACTGCTCCTCTCACTTCCCCCTTTACATCACTGTCTCCCTTCATATATAATCCCCGCAGCACTGCCCCCTTTCACCCCCCCCCCCCACAGCACTGTCTCCCTTCACATATCCCAGCAGCACTGCCCCCTTCACATTTCCCCCCACAGCGCTGCCCCCCCTCACATGTCACCCCCACAGCACTGCCCCCTTCACACCCCCCCCCCGCAGCACTGCCCCCTTCACATCCCCCCCCCGCAGCACTGCCCCCTTCACATCCCCCCCCCACAGCACTGCCCCCTTCACATCCCCCCCCCCCACAGCACTGCCCCCTTCACATCCCCCCCCACAGCACTGCCCCCTTCACATCCCCCCCCACAGCACTGCCCCCTTCACATCCCCCCACACAACATTGTCCCGCTTCACATGTCACCCCCAGAGCACTGCCCCATTCACACCACCCCAGCACTACTCTCTGCACATCCCCCCCCCAGCACTGCCCCCTCTACACGACCCCTCCTCCTCCAACACACAGCACTGCCCCCTTTATATGACCCTGCTCCCTCCCTATCCTTCAGAAAATCACAGCCATGTCCTTTCTTCCCTTCACTCTCCTACCTTACACAGAGCGAGCAGGAGGCGGGAAAATCTTGAACAGAAGACAGCACCACTGGATGGGGGGTGAGGGCTCCCCGGGTTAACCTTTCATATTAGAAAGCTAGGTATTGGTTGCTAGGACTGCCTCCTAGCAGCCAACCTGAAAAGTTAATTCAGGAAGCTGCCTCTCTCCAGCAACTGCTGGTCCTGCCCCCAGTTCAGAATTGTCCAACCTCCCGCCATCTGCTCTGTAATGACAGTGGCGGAGGCTGGGACAAAATCATGAGCTAAATGGCGCGGTCGCAGCGGTCCAGTTAGAGCAGTAGCTCGGGCCGAAAGCAGACCGCGAGCCGCCATTTAGTGATGCCCAATTTAGGATATCCAGTCTGATTCCCAGTCCAGCAGTGGATTGTAGTTCTCACAGGATAAAAAAAAAAAAACAAAAGAAAGAAAAAAATTATACACAAAAAGGAAAAAATGTTAGCACCAGAGATCCCAGCAAGGAACTAGGTCCTTACTTCTGACTAGGCAGAAAAATAACTGAATGCCTATAGCAGGAAGTGGGAATATACCTCCTGGGACTGCCCCATAGGCGTGGTAAAGCTTTTTCCTGCCTAGTGTCCTACTCCTGTAGGGGGCAGCATAACCCAATGGTCAAGAAGTTTCTGCAGCTGTGTCCGTCAATGAACAAAAGAGAAAAATTGTTTACTTCCACCCTGGACCGGAAGTGATGTAATTCTGTTGCTACGGTCCTCCAAGGCCATAGAGCAGACGAGGAGATCAAAGACAATCTAGTTTTTTTTATTACCTCTGTGACCAGCCAGCCACACTGTTGGGATAGATTCTCGGGCATGCCGGTGGAAATGGCAAGTAGTGGGAGAGGGTAAAGTCCCTTTCCACAACATTGAAAAGTGATCCAGTGGCTAATGAGCCGCTGGGATCACTATCGTGAAAAAGTCAGCTGCCGGCTGAAAAAAAAAAAAATAACCCTGGGGTTGTGGCAGACAGCTTTAGCCATAACCCATGTAAACCACTTACAAACTGCAACGTGTAGATACATAGTGTGGTCTGCAAGTGGTTAAATACAATATTCAAAGCAGTAAAACATTCAGAAATAAAACAAACTTAAACAAGTCTCTATTAGAGAGGCACTTTAAGCATAAAAGTGATGCATGTTAAAAAGATTGTTATTTTAAAAAAAAAAAAAAAAAAGTCGTCATACTTGCTGTGTGCAATGGTTTTGCACAGAGCAGCCAGCGATCCTCCTTCGCAGGTCCCCCGCTGGTGCTCCCGAACCCCTCCCACTTGACCAGTGCCCCCTATAGCAAGCCCCTTGCTATAGGGGCACTGGTGTGTGCTCGTTTGAGCCCAGCTCCAAACAGAGCCGCAGCTTTGCCCTGCCCCTGCCCTCCTCATTGGCTCACTGCCTGTGATTGCCAGCCAATGGCTCCCACTGCTCGTCCCAGCCATTGAGGGGAGAGAGAGAGAGACCCAAGACTGCTGAGGCTTCCATGCACAGCGATGAATCGAGAGTGGTGGGGGGGGGGGGGAGGCAGCACACAGAAGGTTTCTTACTTTCATGCATAGAATGCACGAAGGTAAAAAAAACCTTCAGCCTTTATAACTAGAGATGCCCTGAAATTTGGCAGCCTAAACATATTGGCCGAAAATGGTGTTTTTCAGCATTTCGCCGCAATTTTACTGTGCTTGTGGTGTGTTTTTCATAGGTCATATGACTCAAAAACCGCATCAAAAACATAACACGTGCGTTATTGATGTGTTCTTGCTGCGTTTTCAAAGCATTCAAATGGGCAGGTGCATTTTGTTTTTAACACCACAACGGAAACGCAATGGACCAGTGTGAAGACATACATAGAATTTAAAGGGATGCATTTTTATTGAGCTTTTCTTGCACTAAAGGTGCCGATAATGGCCGACAAAATCAGATTTAAATTCATGAAATTTAAAAAAATCATACATAATACAATTATATATTTATTTTTTTTTTAATTGTCATTTTCGGTTTTTGGCAAAATGTATCCTGCGTTTTTGGTTTCAATATCAAAATTTCCATTCAGTGCACCTCGATTTACAACCACTTTAATCTCCAAATTGTTACACAAGCATATTGGAGGGGGAACATAGAATAAAAACAAACAAAAAAAAAAAAAAACAACACACACACAGGTAGCATCTTTGGAAAGCGATCTATGGTTAGTGCTCATGTCACATGAAGACGTAAAGAGGAATTGCACTATGAAGTGTTGTGCAATACATAGGTTGCTTCTATATGGGAAGTCTGCACTGTAGAACCTGACACCATCACACATCTAATCTGGCTTATAGGCAAGGAATTGTTTTCTGACGCAAAACTAAAAGCACCCAAAAAGCCATGCCCTTGGAACTTAGCTGCCATCTGTATATATTTGGCCCAAGCCTTTACTAAATGTATCAATATTGCACCAATGTTTTGCAGACTGTTTCAAACAGAGCCCTGGATAGCAGAAAAACTTCACACAGCTTCTAATCCTGCCTCACTCTATCCAAAACCACACAACAAACAACTGTAAACAAGTATTTTTAAATTCAGACTGTTTGGCCCTTTCTTCCAAATACTGGTCTGCAGAGAGAACCCCATCTTTGATAAACAGATGTTCTGATACATGCATATCTGTCAATATTATACAAATAAAAAGGACCATTGAGATATACTGATGCTTATTAATTCAAACTGAAATAAAGGAAAAAAACAGCTACATAAACCAAAGTTTCTGCTCGTCGGTTTTAATCCTTACAACAAAAATGATAGCACCTTTGCCACAGCTTTTTGTCCCTTTAAAAAAAAGCAGCACCAGTGTTACATAAAAAAGAGTTTAAAAGGATTTATGTCTGAGATTTCATTGTGATTTCTGTGCCCACACAGTCCCCAAATTGTTCCACTATTTAGACAAAGAATGACATCACCACTGATGTCCCTGATAGCTTCCAAATGATTGGTCGTTACAATTTGAAATGAACCAACTGCTCCAAGAAAGCTATGTGACAGCTGTTCATTAAATTGTATAGAATCAATCAATGAATGGATGGATGCTCAAAAGCTGCATCGGATTATATGTATTACTATTCTTACATAATTAACATTAAATTGCTAACGTCTTTTCATTTAAAGTATATTTAACCAGAATACATTTCACTCATTCTCGGTTTACTTATTTTCTTTTAACACTGGAAAAAGTTACAAGTTTCCTCACCTTTCACAATAGTGGTGTGAATACACGATTAGAATATCGCCCGATCATTCGACCGACTTTTTTTGAAAAAGTATTTGTCGGTCGAAAACGTTGCCAACATACACGGTCCAAATATCGCCCCACCTTTGCCCGCCGACCATCGAAACAGTGTTCGTCGGTCGAAAACGTTGCCAAGAACGTAGACAGATTTAAACTGAACGACCTCAACACCAACATATGGAATATCGTTCTTTCGCAAACGAGACGACAGAATTTTTCGATCACAATATCGATATCGCTCATTGATGGCTGGGCATTAACGAGTAGAATATCGGCCGATCGCTCGCTGAACTGAAATTTTCGGCCGATTTTCTTATCGTGTATTCCAGCCATAAGACTAACAAAAGTTTACAAAATAAAAGCTTGGACAAAACAATTCAGAAATCTAAAATATAGTTTCCTTACTTCTCAACTACACCACAACACACAATATAATGTGCATTCCCTGTGATGGACTGCCCACAGCCTCACACAATGTGCACTTATTTTCCCCAGAGCCTAGGAAATGTGGTACAGAACTGCTGATTTCCATCCTCCAATCATGCACAAGCAAAAACATGTTTTTTCTTCTTATTTTCCTTGCACATGATTGGGTAGTCGCACTGTGCTGACAACTGGACTAGCAATACTGAAGATGTGCAATGTCAGAGGAAAAACAAAAGTTACGATTATTCTGTCAGAGTCATATTCGCAGGTCATAATTCTCCTTTAAAGTCAATGACATAATAAGAACTAACATTGTCCCTATAAAACCTACTACAAAATAATGTAAGTATAACAAAGATAAGGTCTGCCATACAAATATGAGTTTCTGTTACACCCACTAAGATACAATGACATGTGTCATCCAGTTCACATCTCCAAATCTACAAGCTTGTATGACCAGACCTGCAGCCTAAGGTCTAAGATTGGATTACTATTAAATCATAAACAATCTACAGTAACATAATATACACTGCAAACCAGGTGATGGTGCCCAGGACCCTTCAGTGTCTGCTAAATGTTTGTAACATAGCAGATCCCAGTGCTGGCCGTTGATACCTCCTATATAGTAGATCCCAGGGCTGGCTCCTCATTCCCCCCATGTAGAAGATCCCAGTGCTGTCTCCTGATACCTCCTTTACAGTAGATCCAAGTGCTAGCTCCTAATCCTTCCTACATAGCAAATTCCAGTACTCCTGATCCCTTCTACATAGCAGATGACAGATCCCAGTACTTCTGATTATTTCTATATAGCAGACCCCAGTGCTGGCTCCTGATCCCTCCATATCACAGATCCCAGTGCTTGCTTCTAATCCTTCCTACATAGCAAATCCCAGTACTCCTGATCCCTTCTATATAGCAGATAACAGATCTCTGTACTCCTGATCCCTCCTATGTAGTAGATCCCAGTGCAGTCTCCTGATCCTTCCTACATAGAAAATTCCAATATAGTGGTGGCTCCTGATTCTTTGTATATAGTAGATCCCAGTGCTGTCTCCTGAACCTCTCCCCCATATAGCAGATCCCAGTGCTGACTCCTGATCCCCTACATTACAGCAGATCCCAGTGCTGACTCCTGATCCCCCCATTACAGTAGATCCCAATGCTGCCTCCTTATCCCCCATTACAGTAGATCCCAGTGCTGTCTCCTGAACCTCTCCCTCATATAGCAGATCCCAATGCGGACTCCTGTTCCCCCCATTACAGCAGATCCCAGTGGCAATTCCTGATACGCCCAGTACAGCAGATCCCAGTGCTGACTCCTGATCCCCCCCATTACAGTAGATCCCAATGCTGACTCCTGATCCCCCCCATTACAGCAGATCCTATTGCTGATTCCTGAACCCTCCTATTTAGTAAACCCCAGTGCCATCTCCTGATCCCTCCAATATATCAGATCCAAGTGATGTCTCCTGATCCTCCCCCCCCCCATGTAGGAGATCCCAGTACTGTCTTCTGATCCATCAAATATTGCACATCCCAATTCTTTTGACCCCCTCCCATATAGCAGATCCCAGCGCTGGCTCCTGATCTCTTCAAAATAGCACATCCTAGTTCTCCCGATTCCTCCAATATAATAGATCCCAGAACTGGCTCCTGATCCCTCTAATACAGCAGATCCAAATGCTGTCTCCGGATCCCTTCTATGTAGTAGATTCCAGTGCTGTCTCCTGATCCCTCCAATATAGCGCATCCTATTTCTCCTGATCCCCGTGTAGTAGATCCCAGTGCTGTCTCCTGATGCCCCTGTGTGGTAGATCCAAGTGCTGTCTCCTGACCCCCCCCCCCTTGTAGTAGACCCTAGTGCTGTCTTCTGAAGTGCTGTAGTAGATCTCCTGATTCTCCTGTGTAGTAGATCTCAGTTCTCCTGATCCCCCTGCGTAGTAGATCCAAGTCCTCCTGAAACACCCCCGTATAGTAGATCCCAGTTTTTCAGATCTCCCCTGTGTAGTAGATCCCAGTTCTCTTGATCCCCTGTGTAGTAGATCCAAGTTCTCCGGATCTGTGTAGTAGATCCCACTTTTCTGGATCCCCTATGCAGTAGATCCCATTTTTCCCAATCCCCCTGTGTAGAAGATCCCAGCGCTCTCTCCTGATCCGATCCCCCTTGTGTAGTAGATCCCAGTGCTGTCTCCTGATCCCCCCCCCCCTGTGTAGGAGATCGTAGTGCTGTCTCCTGATTGCCCTGTATAGTAGATCCCAGTGCTGTCTCCTGATCCCCCTGTGAAGTAGATCCCAGTGTGGTCCCCTGAACCCCCGGTGTAGTAGATCCAAGTTCTACTGATCCTGTGTAGTAGATCCATTCTCCTAAACCCCCTATGTATTAGATACGTGTTCTCCTAATCCCCGGTGTAGTAGATCCCAGTTTGTCTGTATAGTAGATCCCAGTTTGCCTGATACCATGTGTAGTAGATCCCAGTTCACTGGATCCCTGTGTAGTAGATCCCAGTTCTCTGGATCCCCCTGTGTAGTAGATCCCATTTCTCCTAATCCCCCCATGTAGTAGATCCCAGTTCTCCTGATCCCACTATGCCGTAGATCCCAGTTCTCCTGATCCCACTATGCCGTAGATCCTAGTTCTCCTGATCCCCCTATGCAGTAGATCCCAGTTCTCCTGGCCCCCCTATGCAGTAGATTCCAATTCTCCTGATCTCCCTGTGCAGTAGATCACAGTTCTCCCTGTGCAGTAGATCACAGTTCTCCTGATCTCCCTGTGTAGTAGAGCCCAGTTCCCCTTATCTCCCTGTGCAGTAGATTCCAGTTCCCCTGATCTCCCTGTGCAGTAGATCCCAGTTCCCCTGATCTCCCTGTGCAGTAGATCCCAGTTCCCCTGATCTCCCTGTGCAGTAGATCCCAGTTCCCCTGATCTCCCTGTGCAGTAGATCCCAGTTCCCCTGATCTCCCTGTGCAGTAGATCCCAGTTCCCCTGATCTCCCTGTGCAGTAGATCCCAGTTCCCCTGATCTCCCTGTGCAGTAGATCCCAGTTCCCCTGATCTCCCTGTGCAGTAGATCCCAGTTCCCCTGATCTCCCTGTGCAGTAGATCCCAGTTCCCCTGATCTCCCTGTGCAGTAGATCCCAGTTCCCCTGATCTCCCTGTGCAGTAGATCCCAGTTCCCCTGATCTCCCTGTGCAGTAGATCCCAGTTCCCCTGATCTCCCTGTGCAGTAGATCCCAGTTCCCCTGATCTCCCTGTGCAGTAGATCCCAGTTCCCCTGATCTCCCTGTGCAGTAGATCCCAGTTCCCCTGATCTCCCTGTGCAGTAGATCCCAGTTCCCCTGATCTCCCTGTGCAGTAGATCCCAGTTCCCCTGATCTCCCTGTGCAGTAGATCCCAGTTCCCCTGATCTCCCTGTGCAGTAGATCCCAGTTCCCCTGATCTCCCTGTGCAGTAGATTCCAGTTCCCCTGATCTCCCTGTGCAGTAGATTCCAGTTCCCCTGATCTCCCTGTGCAGTAGATTCCAGTTCCCCTGATCTCCCTGTGCAGTAGATTCCAGTTCCCCTGATCTCCCTGTGCAGTAGATCCCAGTTCCCCTGATCTCCCTGTGCAGTAGATCCCAGTTCCCCTGATCTCCCTGTGCAGTAGATCCCAGTTCCCCTGATCTCCCTGTGCAGTAGATCCCAGTTCCCCTGATCTCCCTGTGCAGTAGATCCCAGTTCCCCTGATCTCCCTGTGCAGTAGATCCCAGTTCCCCTGATCTCCCTGTGCAGTAGATCCCAGTTCCCCTGATCTCCCTGTGCAGTAGATCCCAGTTCCCCTGATCTCCCTGTGCAGTAGATCCCAGTTCCCCTGATCTCCCTGTGCAGTAGATCCCAGTTCCCCTGATCTCCCTGTGCAGTAGATTCCAGTTCCCCTGATCTCCCTGTGCAGTAGATTCCAGTTCCCCTGATCTCCCTGTGCAGTAGATTCCAGTTCCCCTGATCTCCCTGTGCAGTAGATCCCAGTTCCCCTGATCTCCCTGTGCAGTAGATCCCAGTTCCCCTGATCTCCCTGTGCAGTAGATCCCAGTTCCCCTGATCTCCCTGTGCAGTAGATTCAAATTCTCCCTGTGCAGTAGATCCCAGTCCCCCCCTGGGGTGTGCAGTGTTCTTACCGGTGGGCGCACTGTCCAGCACTCGGAGGTCGTAGGCCCCGGAGCAGCGATAGTTGGCGGCGGTGCCATTGTCCCAGACCACCACCACCTCCTCCGGGCTCTCGAAGCTGCGCACGGTGCCCACATGTCCCTCTCCGCCATCCTGCTTCCCCCATTTCCAGTCCGGGCCCCGGGCTACCCTGGCCCCCACTCCTTCCACCATGACCCGGTTATTGCGGGAGCCGCTCATTCCCCGGGAAGGGTTCAGGGACCGAGGGCCCGGCCGCCTGGCTTCCCGCCGGCACTGGGTGTATGTGGTTCGGGGTCAGCACTTCTCCGGTACAGCGCTCCCGTCCTGGAAACTAAACTTTCCCAGAGAGAAGAGCAGGCCAGTGATCCGGGCCCCGCTACCAGCAGCCCAGCGCCACCGAGACTGCGCAGCAGCCAGAGAGGCGTGGGAACCGGCGCGCCCCCTGCCTCAGGAAACGGGGGCGCGCCCGCGCTAATGGCAAGCTTCGGGAGCGCGCGTGGCTGTGTGAGGCCCGGGCGCCTCGGAAACGTCTGAGCCTTTGTTGTGTCTTATCTGTCCTCCCATTACAATGGAAGGCTCGTGCCATTCATATGGTCACAATAGAGCGCATTACTGCCAACAAAGAGCGTTTCCCTCATTTTATCATCAACCTCACAGTACAGCTTTACTTCCAGCTTAAAGCACAACTCCAACCCAAAAACAGCTTCAACACTCTATAGCAAGGGTCTTCAAACTATGTCCCTCCTGTTGTTCAGGAACTACAATTCCTACCATGTCTAGTCATGTCTGTGAATGTCAGACTTTTACAATGCCTCATGGGATGTGTAGTTGCGCAACAGCTGACGGGGGGCCGTAGTTTGAGGATCCCTGCTCTATAGTTTACTGGCTGGAAATAAACAAAACATAACCAGCGTGTTCAGGGGAGGATCAGCAGAACGTTCAGAAGGGGATCACCAGTGCGTTCTGGAGAGGATCACCTGCGCAGTCAGGGGAGGGTCACCAGTGCGTTCAGAAGGGGATCACCAGCGCCAGGGCTGCTGTTAGAAATCGCGGGGCCCCTTACAGACTACCTAGCAGGGCCCCCCAAAGAAAATATTAAAGATATATTTAGCTAAATTTACAACAAAATCACTATTAGCAAACACAAATATAACATAACTCGCATAATTCCTGCTAAATCTAAAAAAAAAAAAAAAACTATGTTAAATAAAAAAGAAGATGAGATGAGAAAAATATACAGGCTGGGCTGTTGGAGCTCAGTGATCAGAGAGACAGAGAGAGAGAAACAAAGTTACAATTTACAAATAAACTCCTGAGCAGAGATAACATTAGAGCCAGTGCTGGGAGGGGGGGCCCACACAAGGGAGGGGGATTAGTGAGGGACGACTGTCTCTTTCTCAACAGATAAAGGGCTCTTTCACACGGCCGCTCCGCTGTTCTTATCCGCTGCGGGACTTTTTTTTTTCCTTCCTTTCCGTTTTTTACACGGAGGAAAAATAGGGTTCTGTTCCGTTCCAAAAAACGGAACAGAACTGAAAGGAAGAAAATCGGATGTCAGCGGATAGTATTCCGCTGACATCCGCAATGCCATTGACTTACATTATGTCCGCAAATCATCCGCAAAAAAATAGGATGATTTGCGGACAAGCGGAGCGGCCGTGTGAAAGGGCCCTTAAGCTGATAGCAGGGAGGGGGGGGGGGGATCAGATTCAGGTGCTGGAGGAAGATTTCTGTATTTGTTGTTCATCAGTAATCCCCCTCTCTGTGTGGGCCCCCTTGTGTGCTCGGGCCCCCTACAAGAGGGCTGGTGGTCCCCCCCTATCAGCGGCCCTGACCAGCGCATTCAGAATGGGATCAACAGCGCGTTCAGGAGAGGATCCCCAGTGTGTTCAGGAGAGGATCACCAGTGTGTTCAGGAGAGGATCACCAGTGTGTTCAGGAGAGGATCACCAGTGTGTTCAGGAGAGGATCACCAGTGTGTTCAGGAGAGTATCACCAGCAGGGTCATGAGAGGATCAACTGCACAGTCAGGAGAGGATCACTAGGGCATTCAGGGGAGGATCACCAGCGCGTTCAGAAGGGGATCACCAGCGTGTTCAGGAGAGAGGATCACCAGCGCGGTCAGGAGAGGATCACTGGTGCGCTCAGGAGAGTATCACCAGCGCGGTCAGAAGAGGATCACCAGCGGGTTCAGAAGAGGATCACTAGAAGGGGATCACCAGCACGTTCAGAAGGGGAGCACCAGGGCGTTCAGAAAGGGATCACCAGCGCGTTCAGGAGAGAATCACCAGCGTGTTCAGAAGAGGAGCTTTGGGGCAGAAAAAAGTCTAACAATGCTAGACACTTTTAGTGCATGAGCCTGCCTTCATTCATTCCAATGGGCAGAATAAATGGTAGACATATGCAGTTCGTTTAGTTTCCGAATTGAAATACAGGAAAAATTTTTGTTATTCGGAAATTCGGATGTATCTGAGTTTCCAAATGACAATAGTAATGAATTTAAATGAATCTGAAATAACAAAACAACATTTTGGACGAAATTACAATCGTTTTCTAATCAAATTCAAATTTCCAAAGAGAATAAAATAGAACAGAAAATAAAGGAATATAATCAAAAAGAATATAAAAAAAAGAGAATAGAAAATAAAAGAAAATAATATAATAGAGTAAAACAGAACCATAACAGAAAATAAAGGGATAAAATAGAAAAGAATAGAGTAAAATAGAATAGAAAAAAAAAGAACAGAATAAAATAGAATAGAAAATAAAGGAATAAAAAATAGAACAGAAAAAAATAGAAAGATTATAACCATCTTCTGATATTCAAATTTAAATAAGAATAAATTTGAATTTGAATACAATATAAAATAATAGAATAGAAAAGGCTAGAATAGAGAAAAAGAACAGAATAGAAAAGAAAAAAATGTATTTGCATAAAATAGATTAAACCCTTCATTCGAAATTTGAATAGAGTAAATTCAATTTGGAATGGAATGGAAAAGAATATAACGGAAAACAAAAGAATAGAAAATAATTTAAAAATCAATGAATAGAATAGAAAGAATATAACCATTTCCCAAACTCCCAGAAAAGAATATAACAGAAAACAAAAGAATAGAAAATAATTTAAAAATCAATGAATAGAATAGAAAGAATATAACCATTTCCCAAACTCCCAGAAAAGAATATAACAGAAAACAAAAGAATAGAAAATAATTTAAAAATCAATGAATAGAATAGAAAGAATATAACCATTTCCCAAAATTTAAATATGATAAATTTTAATTTGAATAGAAAATAATAGAAAATACAATAATAGAATAGAATAGAAAGAACATAACCGTTTCCCAAAATTAGAATTTCAAATGGAATGCATTCGAATCCCAATAGAATAGAAAATAATAGAATAGAATAGAAAACAAAAGAATGGAAAAAAAAACACAATAGAATGGAATAGAAAGAATATAACCATCTTCCAAAATTCAAATTTAAAATAGAATAAATTCAATTTTGAATGCAATTCAAATGGAATTTGATTCAAATAGAATTAGAATTCAAATCGATTCAACTATTCTGGATTTGGTTGAATTGAGTTCAATTTGAGCAAATTCGGAAAATTCAAATCGATTTGAATTTGAATAAACAAAACAAATTCTGAAAATGAATTAAACAATTTTATGTAAATAACAAAAATAAGTAATTTTTTTATTTTTTGTTATAAAACATATCCAATTTAAAAAAAATGTAAAAATCAAATTTCTTTATAACTTTAGGCCAAAATGTATTCTGCTACATTTCTTTGGTAAAATAAAAATTTATGAAAGTCCACAAACTATGAGATATATAGTGGATTTATTTTTATTTTTTAGAGTAGAAATGGAGGTGATCAGCAGCTTATAGAGGGACTGTGATAGTGCGGTGGGCAATCTGACAATAACGGACTCTACACCAAACTGGACCTGCATTATGTCAACTCAGCCTTAAAGTCGTATGTCAATGCAACTTCAGATGTGACTTGCAAGACATCTGCGCAACTTCGTGTCACACCGGAAATCTCAAAAGGTTGCACAGGAACTACTTCTAAAATCGGTGAGACTCCAACAAACCGATTTGACCAGTTCCATTACAGGCAATAGGGTGCCACTTTCGTGTGATTTAAAACTGTCAAATCGCATGACAAGTCGCACTGGTGTGACAGGGGGCTAGGGGATGTGCCTGTTTTTATTCCTTGCTTTGCAGGAAAACAAAAACCTGCACATCTCTGCTGTCAGAAGAGAGCTCTGTGTTGTTTACATGCACAAAGTTCTCTCCTGGCACTCGCTCCGCTGATCAGTGGATACCCGGCCAACCAGTGATCTGCATCAGCGGCAGCCAGTGACAGTACAGCCAGGTGGGCGGGCGCATGCGTACGCTACCCGGAAATGCAAAATCACTTGTATATATATATATGTGATACTGCACAGCCATCCTGCACTGAAGCAGTAAAACTAGTGGTTAAGGTCACTTTATTCATATTTACATTTCCCCCTGACCCTGAAGAAGTCATTCATAAGGCAGCAGTGCAGAATGACCTCAGCATTCAACAATGAATGACTGAAAGTGTAAGTCATTCTGAACCCCCGCCGCTGCTACTAGTAGAGCTACACGATTAATCGTTAAACAATCTCAATTCAACCCCTCTCATGATCTTAATCCAGCATTTCCATGATTCATGTAACAAGTTCAGAGCAGTTCTGCTCACAGCTGTAGAAAAAAAAAAGCAGTCAGCAATGTTTATCAACAACATTGCTTAGGATGAAAGAGAGATAAAAAAAGATATTGTATCCTTCTGTCCTTTTAGAGATCAAAGGAATGAACTTCAGTCTGCAAATGAGGTCAGTTTAACCCCTTGGAGCCTAAGCTTTTTTCCGACTTTTGTTGCTTACAAGTTAAAATCTGTATGTAGCACTCTCCTGGTTAGGTGCTAGGTTCAAAGCATGTGCTCCATCTGCTCATCAGGGGAGCCTGATCTATTAGATTGCCTGTTGCATGTTTCCAATGTTTCCAAATGTGATTCACTGGGTCTGAGGGAGCGTCCCCACTGCATCCAATAGGGGAGCCTGTTGGACAGTGGAGGAAACCTGGCCAGTGACACATTGGTTTTTGAGTCCCAGTGGAAGGGCACTCTTGCAGTGCATCCTGGGATTCCTCATAAAAGCTGAGGGGACATGTGACAGGGCATCTTTGGCAGGAAGCAGAGTCCCAGGAGGAGGTGGACGGCTGTCTCTCCTCCTTTTGCATGAGGAAGGTGGTCACAGGCAGTCGTCCTTGTGAACCAGGTGTGGAGCTGAGCTGCAGAGGATCCTGTAAAGCTGACAGTAGAGTGTCAAAAACAGTGTCCATGAGTACCAGGGGACTTGCCAAAGGGTCTGCCCAGGAAGGGGACCACTACAGTGAAGTCAGAGGATAAAGGGTCAGCTCACACAGTGTGTCAGAGTAAAGGGGGTGCCGTGTAAAACCCTGAAGAGTAGGGAAAAAGGGGGTGCCAAGTAGGACCCTGAAGAGTGATTCACAGTACAGTGCAGTTCGCTTAATTCTACTTCACTTTAGTGGCATGGTGAAGCAGCGGCCTTGCCGCATCCATTTATAATCAGAAGTCCCATTAATTGTGCATAGTTTGTTCAGTTGGAGTATCCCACTCATCCCTTCTCTTATCCCAGTTCTCAAATAAAACAACAAAAAACCAAAACCCCTGGACTGTTTTCTGACTGTGCCAAGCACTTAGAATATGCTAAATCGTCAAGTTGTTGTTATAGGTAACCCAGGGGAACCCGTAACCAGCAGCTCCCATGGAAGTAGTGCTACATGTATTTTTTGCTAGAAAATTACTTAGAAACCCCAAACATTATGTATATTTTTGTTGCAGAGACACTAGAGAATGGCGATCGTTGCAATATTTTATGTCACATGGTATTTGCGCAGCGGTCTTTCAAATGCAATTTTTTGGGAAGAAATACACTTTCATGAACTATAAAAAAAAAAAGAGTAAAGTTAGCCCAATTTTTTGCGTAATGTGAAAGATATTGTTACGCCAAGTAAATAGATACGTAACATGTCATGCTTTAAAATTGCGCACACTCGTGGAATGGCGACAAACCACTGTACTTAAACATCTCCTTAGGCGACTCTTTTATAAATGTTTAAATCTAGCGTCTTTAAGGCTCCAATACCCGAAAGTGATGTCATGAAATCGCTTCTGCGTTTTTACTTCAGAGACCCGATCAAAGCCGAATCTGGTTTGCTCGGGTCTTGAGCCAGCTGGCGGACATGGCGGCTAGTCACTCGGGTCTCCCGGTGGGACAGGAGACCAGGGCGAGCCGCAGCAGGTGGCAGCAGGGGGGGGGGGTGTCTCTTCCCACTTCTTGTAATGTTAACCGAACACAGATCTCTGCCATCCCCCAATCAGAGCAACCCTCACACAGAAAGCACTCCCTAGGGACACATTTAACCCTTTAATCGCCCCTGATGTTAACCCCTTCCCTGCCAGTGTCATTAGTACAGTAACAGTGCATATTTTTAGCATTGATCACTGTAATAATGTCACTGGTCCCCAAAAAAGTGTCATAAGTGTCAGTTAGGTGTCTGATTTGTTCCCTGCAATGTCAAAGTGTTGTGGATGCAGATAACTTTTGCGCAAACCAAACAATGTACGCCTATTGGGATTTTCTTACCAAAAATATGTGGCAGAATACAGTTTGGCCTAAATTGATGTAGAAATTAGATTTTTTACATTTTTATATTGAATGTGTTTTATATCAGAAAGTGAAAAATATGTTTTTTTTTCTATCAAAATTGTCACTCTTTTTTTGTTTATAGTGCAAAAAAAAAAACCCACAGAGGTGAACAAATACCACCAAAAGAAAGCTCTATTTGTAGGAAAGAAAGGACATCCATTTTATTTGGGTACAGCGTCACACAACTGCGAAATTGTCAGATAAAAAAATTCAGCGCCCTATCGCAAAAAATGGCTTGGTCATTAACCTTTCTAGCGGTATTGCCGAGTGTGGCTCGGGGTTAAATTTCAGTGCCAAAAGCGGTAACCCCGAGCCACACTCAGGGTACCGCTAGGAAAATCGCTGGATCCTGGTAGAGGGGTTACTTACCTTGTCACCTGGATCCAGCGATGTATCCCGGCGGTGTGTGGCGGCGGATCTTCCTCCGGCTTCCGTCTCCTGCGACGTGACGTTCGCAGGGGGGTGGAACCGGCGGCAAATTCAAAT
Organism: Pelophylax lessonae; assembly: GCF_965119305.1. Taxonomy (NCBI): domain Eukaryota; kingdom Metazoa; phylum Chordata; class Amphibia; order Anura; family Ranidae; genus Pelophylax; species Pelophylax lessonae. Next base: position 399,003,154 of record NC_138772.1, on the reverse strand, counting down.
GTAAAACACACCAAACACACTGATACAATTCAAAATAAAATAAATTCACATTAGTTTGCCCCCCAGTGCCCTTTCCTGCAGTTTTACTGTACTTTTTATGTGTGTATATATATATATATATATATATATATATATATATATATATATATATATATATATATTGTGACAGGAAGTCAGGTAAATCTGTGGGTGTTGTCACAGACGGGAGATACATTCCTGCCTTGTTTAGACAATTCACCAATTACTATCAGGTGTCGACTGCAGAGATAGCCAGAAAGGCTTAAGGACGTTGGAAAGCTTCAGCTATTCAGAATGAGGCAATTAAGGCCTCTATAAGTTATCCAGAGGATGACTACTGATTGCTGCATCCTGAGGCTTTGTGCGTTAAGGAGAGCAGTGAGCTGAGAGACTTCTGAAGGTGAGGTGGTGTTGACTTTTTCTGTGTGAAAAGAAACGAGACTATTGGTCTTCTGCTGTATGACCAGCAGTGTCTGCCCAGCAGTAGGTTGGGACAGACACCATAGGTAGATTCCTGTGTTGTGAAGGTAGACGCCCCAAGTGGCCAGGGTTTATTTTATGTTTGTTTGATTTATGCTGTTTGGATGCTTGCACTTGTTTCCAGCAAATTGGAAGAATAAACCATAGACCATTGTTTTCAACCACTCCTCGGCTGTCTCTCTGTGTAACGAACCCACCCAAAGGATCACCCACACCCGCTACCGAGCTAACCCCTTACAATATATATATATATATATATATATATATATATATGTATACATGTGCATATATATATATACGTGTATATATATATATATATATATATATATATATATATATATATATATACACGTATATATATATATATATATATATATATATATACTGTACATATATATATATATATACTGTATATATATATATATATATATATATATATATATATACAGTGCCTTGCAAAAGTATTTGGCCCCCTTGAACTTTGCGACCTTTTGCCACATTTCAGGCTTCAAGCATTAAGATATAAAACTGTATTTTTTGTGAAGAATCAACAACAATTGGGACACAATCATGAAGTGGAACGAAATTTATTGGATATTTCAAACTTTTTTAACAAATAAAAAACTGAAAAATTGGGCATGCAAAATTATTCAGCCCCCTTAAGTTAATACTTTGTAGCGCCACCTTTGGCTGCGATTACAGCTGTAAGTTGCTCGGGGTATGTCTCTATCAGTTTTGCACATCAAGAGACTGAAATTTTTTCCCATTCCTCCTTGCAAAACAGCTCAAGCTCAGTGAGGTTGGATGGAGAGCGTTTGTGAACAGCAGTTTTCAGTTCTTTCCACAGATTCTCGATTGGATTCAGGTCTGGACTTTGACTTGGCCATTCTAACACCTGGATATGTTTATTTGTGAACCATTCCATTGTAGATTTTGCTTTATGTTTTGGATCATTGTCCTGTTGGAAGAAAAATCTCCGTCCCAGTCTCAGGTCTTTTGCAGACTCCATCAGGTTTTCTTCCAGAATGGTCCTGTATTTGGCTCCATCCATCTTCCCACCAATTTTAACCATCTTCCCTGTCCCAGCTGAAGAAAAGCAGGCTCAAACCATGATGCTGCCACCACCATGTTTGACAGTGGGGATGGTGTGTTCAGGGTGATGAGCTGTGTTGGTTTTTACACAAACATAAGGTTTTGAATTGTTGCCAAAAAGTTCGATTTTGGTTAATCTGACCAGAGCACCTTCTTCCACATGTTTGGTGTGTCTCCCAGGTGGCTTTTGGCAAACTTTAAACAACACTTTTTATGGATATCTTTAAGAAATGGCTTTCTTCTTGCCACTCCTCCATAAAGGCCAGATTTGTGCAGTATACGACTGATTGTTGTCCTATGGACAGAGTCTCCCACCTCAGCTGTAGATCTCTGCAGTTCATCCAGAGTGATCATGCGCCTCTTGGCTGCAACTCTGATCAGTCTTCTCCTTGTATGAGCTGAAAGTTTAGAGGGACGGCCAGGTCTTCGTAGATTTGCAGTGGTCTGATACTCCTTCCATTTCAATATTATCGCTTGCACAGTGCTCCTTGGGATGTTTAAAGCTTGGGAAATCTTTTTGTATCCAAATCCGGCATTAAACTTCTCCACAACAGTATCCCGGACCTGCCTGGTGTGTTCCTTGTTCTTCATGATGCTCTCTGCGCTTTAAACGGACCTCTGAGACTATCACAGTGCAGGTGCATTTATACGGAGACTTGATTACACACAGGTGGATTCTATTTATCATCATTAGTCATTTTAGGTCAACATTGGATCTTTCAGAGATCCTCACTGAACTTCTGGAGAGAGTTTGCTGCACTGAAAGTAAAGGGGCTGAATAATTTTGCACGCACAAAGTTTGAAATATCCAACAAATTTTGTTCCACTTCATGATTGTGTCCCACTTGTTGTTGATTCTTCACAAAAAATTACAGTTTTATCTTTATGTTTGAAGCTTGAAATGTGGCAAAAGGTCGCAAAGTTCAAGGGGGCCGAATACATTCGCAAGGCACTGTATGTATATATACAGTATATATATATATATATATATATGTATACATACATACATACATACTTTAACTTATTTATAGTTTTTTATTATACTATAATTTATGATTTCGTGTTTCAAACTTTATCATACCCGAGATGTTATAAAGAAGAACGCACAGAAAAAAAAATCATATGTAAATAGTTGGTTTGGGCTGCTCATTCTTAAGAATTACATGCAAAATAATGGTACTGCTTTCAGCACCTAAAATTCGAAAGAATCATACCACCAGGGTGGTTAAGGGGGTAAAACCTTCCGGGGCTGAAGATCAAGCTGTCCACCAAAAGTGGCAGTTAGATGGTTGAGAAAACCATTTAAAACTGACAGGGGTGCGTACACTTTCAGGTTTTGTTTACTTGGGTTAAACCTTTTATCCCAAAAGAAAAAAAAACTGTTGTAACTATGTGGTTCTATAAACTTCAGGGCAAACTCTGTACAGTATGTACTATCTTGTAACTATAACTAGCACTACATGCCTTCTAACATCTGCATCAGAATATACCTTTATCTCAGTTCCATTAGCTCAGTGTTGTCCTATGATATGTGATCACACGTGCTCAAAACAAAACATGCGTGACAAAATCAACATCAAAATAACAATTTCCGGCATCAATAAAATATTCACTTAAAAAACATGCATAAGGTCCTTCTTTATTATTGAATGTCATTAATCAATCAGTAAGTGCTATATAGCCCTCCTATGTAGTCTGTGTGGCTCAAATAATTAGTGCTGATATACTGTATAAACATGCAAAATATGTTATTCATATCCTATTTAATTCATGCAGATTGATCGATTAATGTGCAATCATCCATATATCTGACTCATGATTGTTCCATCAACTGTAGTGCTTTTCCTGTAGCGCACCCCATATTGAAGCCGCTTTTAAAATGGGATTCCCCCACCCTGCACAGCCAGGCTTTAAGAGTCAAGAAACAGTCCAGTGCTTGTTTTTTGTATTTTTTATTGAGGAGATAAAACTTGGATGGGGAGAAAGGTTATTATGGGATGCCCACTTGACTTTAGCAAACTCTTCAGGGACAACTTTCCTATATACAGTCTATATACACTCCTCTGCTTCCTCCAGAACACTTGCTTGCAGATTTCCGAGTTGGCACACTGATAGTTAATCTGACAAAAAGGCAACAGTCAGATTTTTGAAGTAAAAGCCCTTCACAGTCCAGCTTACATCCCTGTGGCTACTGATCCAAACATCACCTCTTCAGGCACTGCCAGCCCGCCTGGCTGCAGCTGTCCCTTTCACTAGCCCAAGTGGCTAACTTCTGCTCAGTCCTCCCAGAATGACTACACAGTCCTCCCAGACTGCACACTCATTAGGCTACTCAGCTGACTTCTCCTGGATGTGCTAACTCTCTCCCCCTGTCCTTACACCTGCTCCTGTGCATCCGGGACAGGATTCCTCTATTTGTTGTAGAGGATCCCTCCAGCACCTGAGCCCCAAGGCTAAGGTCAACCCCCCCCCCCCTCCAGAATAAGGGGCATTCTCAAGAGCCACCGGCAGCCTCCTCAGCACTCCATCTCCATCTTCCACCTGATTGCCCCTGCTGGCATGACCCAAGAGTATTTAGGAGGCGCCCGTCCCCTCCCAGCCACTTGCTGGGGCCCTCCTCAAGCAGCTTCTCCTAACCTCCCATCCATTCTTCTGGAAGCTTCTCCAAGGTTCCAGCAAGTAGGGGGAGGTACCAGAGGTGCTGCTTGATGAATCATCCAGCCTCCTTGAGTCATTCATTCCTAACCAAAAATCGACCCAGCCTGGCCCTCAGCCAGGCTAAAATTTACCTACAGTACAGCTACTGTATGTACACTAAATCTAGAACAATAAGCTATAGGGTGATACATTCCCTTTATCGACAAATACCCTGCTCAAAAAACTAAAGGAACTCTTTGAAAACACAACAGAAATTTAATTGCAGCAACTCAAAATGGTACTTAGTAGTTTGTATGGTGAACCCTATATTGTAAAGGGTTTATGTGGCTGCATTCACTGGGAAGCTCAGTGTGTTGCTGCTTCTCCTCACCTCAGTTCTTATGCAGCTGAGAACAGAGGGAATGTGATCACTTCTAAAAAAGGGAAAAAAAGAATTATAATTCTCTTCTTTTTTTTTTTTTTTTTTTTAATATCTATACAAAAATGTTTTGCCTTTCATTTATATTTTAAACTGAAAGGGTTGTTTTATAAAGTGATACTTTACAAACATTTTAAGTTTTCTCAGGAGCAGGGCCGGTGCTACCAGTAAGGCGACATAGGCAGCCGCCTAGGGCATACTGCTGCCTAGGGGTGCCCTGCCACCTGTTTCCAGGCATCTCAAGTCTCCCACGAGGTGCGGGAGTGTCTCGCATAATGCCTGTGGGCGTCTCACTGACACCCACAAGCGCAGCCCGATATCCGAGCTGCACTTGTCAGTCATCAGTGCAGAGTCGTCGCACGGAGCCTCCAAAAAAAAAGATAACATTCATAAACTCGAAGGGAGCTACTTTATAATGGACATGGCTAATCAGAAAGCTGCAAATAATCAGTATTATGCTAATATTATGCTTATGACGTACTACTTTAGGACACTGCCTACTAACTATTTAACACCTTGCACAGTAGAAATAAAACAGGAAGTATCATTTACCTGAACAACGTGTGTCAGTGTGGTTTACTCGTGCATGCACTCTAATTATCTAATTAGATCCAGCAGCAGAAATCTATTTTGAGCCTGATTGAGGTTCGCAAATCATTATAGTGGGAGAGAGGAGGGCAGAGCACCATTGACTGCTCTTGTCAGATGCCAGGCTGGGAGTGAGATGGGCAGGGAGGAAAGGTGTCTCTTCTATCACACACAGGCAGCCAACATCCATCTACTCTACAAGCTGAACATTACAAAACTCCTCCTCCCAACCTGATGACAGAGGGTGATCCCTCGCTCCTCTCCACCTCCTGTCCTGTGCCTCCCCTAGCTCGGCTCCTCCTGTCACAGGCGGAGTCATATTGCACTCCGCCTGTGACAGGAGGAGCCATGACGCATCATGATTGGCAGAACAGCGCGCCACTGCATTCTGACACCTGCAGCAGTTATGTCAGTCCCCTGCCTGCAATCCTTCCACGTGCTGATGAGAGGTGGGGATGGGACCGGACCAGCATGTGATTGTGGGCAGCAGACTTAAAGAACACACAGGTAACCTAAGATGGGAAAAGGGGGGGAAAGGGGGCGGGACTTTAATTGAGGCGCACTGTAGGATAGGCCGTGCGTCTCCATCCCTAATTTCATGTAGAAAAAGAGCAAAAGGTTGGGACTTTGTGTGAGAGACATGACCATGACAAGGCTGATAGGGCAGAGTATAACATTTATTGTTGTATACATATATCAGATAAACATAATGTACAGGACAACACATATTGTATGGCATATATAAAAACGAACGTGGTACAAATAATAAATAAACCCCAAGCCAGCTTAAAAGAACCAGCATAGCAATGGACAATCATGTAGGTAGTTTGAGTAAAATCATAACATCTGTAACTGACGCGTTTCGTGGACTTAGTATTGCCACTTCTTCAAGAGTAGGTGTATGATCCATATCTATAGACAAAAAATACATATAAGAACATTGCATAACATGGTGGCTGTTAAAATCTGAGAGGGGGAGGGGGGGAGAGGGAGGGGACAGCCCCCGCAGTCCCACAACTTACATGGTAGCCCCGGCAATAGCTGGCAAAGATGGCAAAGCATAGACCCAAATGCCTCCCACGGGAGCTGAGGACGCAGAGGGTCAGCGGCAAGGGTGAATAGCGCCACACACAGGAAAAATTGTAAATTGAAGAAATTGCAGTAATATAAGTAGTAGCGTATACCTGTATCAAATGAGTAAGAGAGTATGTTGTATATGAAATCACATGGTATTACTTATATTGAATCAGTAAAAGATGGAAGATTGAAGCAAAGTTTTGAAGAATGTGAAAAGAACTGTAAAGTAGAAAAAGAAGATTATAATATTATGAATAGTGGCGTGTAACTATATCAATTGAGTAAAAGAGTATGTGGTATATGAAATAACATAGTATTGTTTATATAATGTCAGTAAAAAATAAGATAGTAATTGACTATAGTATGTAATAAAAAATTAAATTACAAAAAAAGGGGGGGTTTAAAATGTGTAAAGGTGGACTGTGAAGTGAGTGAAGAGAGTTGTGCATGAAATGTGGAAGGAATTAAATTAAATAATGTAAAGATTTTGTATATGGATAATAAGGTGTAAATGTGAGAACCAAGAGAATAAGGATACGAGTAAAGAAGGAAAAGGAGTGGAGTTGAAAACCCAAATAGCCAAGTGCCTGAAGAAAAACCAGCAGTGTGCATAATGACAGGGGGGATGTTGCATAGTGCAAGACAACTGATGATAGTGGAAGAGGGACATGAAAAGGTGAATACCAGAGAATGAAGTTTGAGGGAGTGTGCCTTGCTTCCGCCAGAGACCGCCGATCCTGTAGCGTCCAGCGTCACGTCGGTGCATATGTATGGGAGGACCCGCTCTAATGACTAATGATGATAAATAGAATCCACCTGTGTGTAATCAAGTCTCCGTATAAATGCACCTGCACTGTGATAGTCTCAGAGGTCCGTTTAAAGCGCAGAGAGCATCATGAAGAACAAGGAACACACCAGGCAGGTCCGGGATACTGTTGTGGAGAAGTTTAATGCCGGATTTGGATACAAAAAGATTTCCCAAGCTTGCACAAGACCCAAACGCCTCCCACGGGAGCTGAGGACGCAGAGGGTCAGCGGCAAGGGTGAATAGCGCTACACACAGGAAAAATTGTAAATTGAAGAAATTGCAGTAATATAAGTAGTAGCGTATACCTGTATCAAATGAGTAAGAGAGTATGTTGTATATGAAATCACATGGTATTACTTATATTGAATCAGTAAAAGATGGAAGATTGAAGCAAAGTTTTGAAGAATGTGAAAAGAACTGTAAAGTAGAAAAAGAAGATTATAATATTATGAATAGTGGCTTGTAACTATATCAATTGAGTAAAAGAGTATGTGGTATATGAAATAACATAGTATTGTTTATATAATGTCAGTAAAAAATAAGATAGTAATTGACTATAGTATGTAATAAAAAATTAAATTACAAAAAAAGGGGGGGTTTAAAATGTGTAAAGGTGGACTGTGAAGTGAGTGAAGAGAGTTGTGCATGAAATGTGGAAGGAATTAAATTAAATAATGTAAAGATTTTGTATATGGATAATAAGGTGTAAATGTGAGAACCAAGAGAATAAGGATACGAGTAAAGAAGGAAAAGGAGTGGAGTTGAAAACCCAAATAGCCAAGTGCCTGAAGAAAAACCAGCAGTGTGCATAATGACAGGGGGGATGTTGCATAGTGCAAGACAACTGATGATAGTGGAAGAGGGACATGAAAAGGTGAATACCAGAGAATGAAGTTTGAGGGAGTGTGCCTTGCTTCCGCCAGAGACCGCCGATCCTGTAGCGTCCAGCGTCACGTCGGTGCATATGTATGGGAGGACCCGCGGGAACGGCAGGTGTGCCAACCGTCCGGCGGGCTTCCTCTTATACACTAGGATGTAAAGCAGCCGTCAGCATGTCGGCGCCAATAATGACGTCACACGCCGGCACAGGACGTGGCGCCGATGCGTGGTGGCCCCGCCCACCCGATCCCCCGTACTCAAAGGAGCCTGGGGAGAGGGGAAGGACATACAGCACGCATCGCAGCTCCCGGGAAAACAAAGGGGGAGCCCCACCAGCCAGACAGCAATGTCAGGGCATCCATGCCAAACAACATAGGTAAATCACTAATCAGCAATAGATGACAATCATATATCCAAAGAATACATATATCTCAGACATAATAAGGATTGTATAAATCAGCCTGTCCGTATGACTCCAGTACATAGAGCCCTCAACTGGTCCAGAAAAAGTCTGTAATGACACAGTATATGAGGCTAGGGGACATAAGCCATCGCACACAGTCAATGCACAAAAAAAGGGGGCAGAGGTGTGTGGTCCTGTCAATAAAGAGTCATGTCTCTCCATCCCTAATTCATTGGGAAAAGGGGGGGAAAGGGGGCGGGACTTTAATTGAGGCGCACGGTAGGATAGGCCGTGCGTCTCCATCCCTAATTTCATGTAGAAAAAGAGCAAAAGGTTGGGACTTTGTGTGAGAGACATGACCATGACAAGGCTGATAGGGCAGAGTATAACATTTATTGGTGTATACATATATCAGATAAACATAATGTACAGGACAACACATATTGTATGGCATATATAAAAACGAACGTGGTACAAATAATAAATAAACCCCAAGCCAGCTTAAAAGAACCAGCATAGCAATGGACAATCATGTAGGTAGTTTGAGTAAAATCATAACATCTGTAACTGACGCGTTTCGTGGACTTAGTATTGCCACTTCTTCAAGAGTAGGTGTATGATCCATATCTATAGACAAAAAATACATATAAGTCCCAACCTTTTGCTCTTTTTCTACATGAAATTAGGGATGGAGACGCACGGCCTATCCTACCGTGCGCCTCAATTAAAGTCCCGCCCCCTTTCCCCCCCTTTTCCCAATGAATTAGGGATGGAGAGACATGACTCTTTATTGACAGGACCAGACTTGTATAAAGTACTCAAAATTTCTACTTGAGTAAAAGTACAAGTGCTCGATCAAAAAGTGACTTGAGTAGAAGTGGAAGTGCTCGCAGAAAAAGTTACTTAAGTAGAAGTACTAAAGTATTCAACATTTTTTTTACTTAAGTATTGCAAGTAGTTTTTTCAAAAAATTTGCTACTTAAGTACTAAAAGTAAAAAGTACCAGTAGTTTTGAAAAAAAAATTCTACTCAAGTACTGAAAGTAGAAGTACAAGTACTGTGTTATGTAGTTATTAAATAAAGAAGTCAAACGTTTGAACATCATATTGTTTTTTATTATTTCAAATGATTTATTCAAATGATTAACCTAAAGGACAATCACAATTCCTTAGGCTGTAACTTTTTGTAAACAAAAAACAGATAAAGTATGTCCCTCCCTTCCCCTTTTAAAGCATCCACCTTTTAAAGCAGGCATGTCCAACCTGCGGCCCGAGGGCCGCATGCGGCCCAGAACCGCAGGCAATGCGGCCCACTGCCCCCTGACAATTATTATTTTTTTCCTGGGGAGGAAGTAAGTCGAGTCGGGGGCACGGCCGCAGCAGCTTCCAAATAACACAGTAAGGACACAGCGGCGTTTTATTACTTATATACCTTAACTATAGTATATATTTTATATGCGGCCCGAGAAAATTTCTCTACACTCAATGTGGCCCAGAGAAGCCAAAAGGTTGGACACCCATGTTTTAAAGCATCCACCTTTTAAAGCATCCACCTTTTAAAGCCAGGGGTGGTCTCCTTCCTGAGCTTCCTCACTCTCACAGCCAGGCAGATCACTTGAAGTTGAAGGGCCTGGGGTGGAAGGTGGTGTTTTTGGTTCGTCCATCTTTTCAGCTGATCAAAAGGCAGAACAGGAGCATGCGCAGTCTTCTTAATCGCGGACTGATTTGATTTGCTCAATTGATGATGATGTGCCAGGCCAGCTTCATCAAACCTACAACGCTTAAAGTGAAAAATGCATCAAAAACTACTAACAAAGTGGCTGTGCTAAAAATGCTAATAAAGTGCCTGCAATTATATATATATATATATATATATATATTCTTCTTGTATTCAAAATCATCGCCCACAGTATCAAAAATAAAGTGACATGTCTGTGCTAAATGCAGTGCAAATTATTCCCACAATGTAAATTTAATTCATATAAAATATATATGACAATACCACAATAAAATAAGTTGTGATTGTGAATAATTTAGGTGCAAGTTTAAGTGTGTAAACTAAACTTTAAGACAAAAAGTCCATAAATTCCAGTGTGCAATCTAAGAAGTGCTTGTCACTTGCTGTCAGATGCTTCCACCTTTCTTCTGTGATCTGCTCAAGTAAAGTGGTGGACTGGATAGCCTCTCTCTCTGCCTCTCACCTTAGTAGCACTGGCACTGCACTGGTTCAAAAAGCTGTCTATATTATTTTCATTATAAGAACTTGTCAGAACATGCTTCCACCACCTGTCCTTCACACTAGTAGTGCTCATTTGCTTTGCTCAAGTCAAGTGCCACTGCCAGTGGCCACTACAGTGCAGGCACAGCCGCACAGGCAGAGGCAGGCTGCAGGAAGCACAGGCACCACCACAACACAACACTTATGGTCCATGGACCATGGATGGTCGGATAATCATCATAGCCGTCAGTCTCACTCTTCTTGGTGTGTATATAATATATTAATATTTTATATTGATTATTTGATTCTCAAATGGCACATTTGCCATGGCAAGGATTAGGCCCTCTCCACGGTCCACCTCACTCACCTCATAGAGAAGAAGATGAGATAACAAAGAAAATGCTCCGAGTCCTGCTCCCGCGTCCCGCCGCCCGTGTCACAACTCCTCTCAGTAAGTGCCCTAAGGGGTGGAGTCTGAGTGACACACAACACGTCTAGAGGCAGAGACCTCGAGCGGGAAGACGGCAGCATGGCTCCTCCAGTGCGGTCTTAACTTGATGATCATGACAGTGATTCCGCGGGCCGCGGCGCGAGCGAGGCTGTGGGATTGATTGAATTGAGTTGTGCTGCCTACTGCTACACGCTACCTACTACTAAATTGTGAGTCAGTATATTTTATTTCATTTTTATATATAAAAGCGGTATTGTTGAGCACCACTAGCCACTAGATCTCCTGGCTGTCACTTTGTCACATGTTGGGGAATCACAGTGGCTCGGCTCCAGAAGTGGCGGGTGTCCCCGTCATCCTGCCAGGGCCGCCAAGAAGTTCATCACCTAATCTTAAGTTATTAATATCTTATGAGGAGAGGACCAATGAGATTGAGAATTGAAATAATTAAATATATATGGCTTTTTGAACCAGTGCAGTCAGTGCCAGTGCCACAGTGCCACCCAGACGCTATCCACCAGTGCCACCACCATTAAGTGTGTTGGTCGGTCACTCGAGCACTGAAGGAGGTGGAAGCATCTGACAAGTGAAGTGACACTTTAGATTTGCACACTGGAATTCATTTATGGACTTTTCGTTATAGATAGGTTTACACACTTCAACTTGTTGCACGCACCTGACCTAACTTATTTCATAACTTATTTTATTGTGATTTATTGTCATATTTTATATGAATTGAATTTACTGTTACATTGTGGGAATAATTATTTTCACTGCATTTAGGCTTTAGCACATTCATGTCACTTTATTTTTGATACTGTGTGGAGTGTGGGCAGGGCACTGGGAGCAACGATGATATATCGATTGCACAGGCACTTTATTCGCACAGCCAAGTTGTGTTTGTTAGTAGTTTCTTGATGCACTTTAAGCGCTGTAGCACAATTTATTTGTTTGTTTCATATTTTCTTTTTATTGGAAAGATTTGGTATAGCAGCTTTTATTATACACAGCCTTTATTTTCGTATGCGCTGATTTACAAATGACATTATACACATTTTTTTGAGCTTTATGCAACCTGCCATCTACTGTTCTGGCAGTGGTCATTTTTTTAAAAGTAACGAGTAACTATGCAGCACAAAAAAAAAATACTTAAGTAGAAGTATCGAAATCATCGAAAAAATGTAGTGAAGTAAAAGTAGAAGTAGGAGAAAGAAATTCTACTCTAGGAAAGTACAGATACCGCATTTTGGTACTTAAGTACAGTACTTAAGTAGTTCTACTTCGTTACTATACATCTCTGGAAAGGACCACACACCTCTGCCCCCTTTTTTTGTGCATTGACTGTGTGCGATGGCTTATGTCCCCTAACCTCATATACTGTGTCATTACAGACTTTTTCTGGACCAGTTGAGGGCTCTATGTACTGGAGTCATACGGACAGGCTGATTTATACAATCCTTATTATGTCTGAGATATATGTATTCTTTGGATATATGATTGTCATCTATTGCTGATTAGTGATTTACCTATGTTGTTTGGCATGGATGCCCTGACATTGCTGTCTGGCTGGTGTGGCTCCCCCTTTGTTTTCCCTGGAGCTGCGATGCGTGCTGTATGTCCTCCCCCTCTCCCCAGGCTCCTTTGAGTACGGGGGATCGGGTGGGCGGGGCCACCACGCATCGGCGCCACGTCCTGCGCCGGCGTGTGACGTCATTATTGGCGCCGACATGCCGACGGCTGCTTTACATCCTAGTGTATAAGAGGGAGCTCGCCGGATGGTCGGCACACCTGCCGTTCCCGCGGGTCCTCCCATACATATGCACCGACGTGACGCTGGACGCTACAGGATCGGCGGTCTCTGGCGGAAGCAAGGCACACTCCCTCAAACTTCATTCTCTGGTATTCACCTTTTCATGTCCCTCTTCCACTATCATCAGTTGTCTTGCACTATGCAACATCCCCCCTGTCATTATGCACACTGCTGGTTTTTCTTCAGGCACTTGGCTATTTGGGTTTTCAACTCCACTCCTTTTCCTTCTTTACTCGTATCCTTATTCTCTTGGTTCTCACATTTACACCTTATTATCCATATACAAAATCTTTACATTATTTAATTTAATTCCTTCCACATTTCATGCACAACTCTCTTCACTCACTTCACAGTCCACCTTTACACATTTTAAACCCCCCCTTTTTTGTAATTTAATTTTTTATTACATACTATAGTCAATTACTATCTTATTTTTTACTGACATTATATAAACAATACTATGTTATTTCATATACCACATACTCTTTTACTCAATTGATATAGTTACACGCCACTATTCATAATATTATAATCTTCTTTTTCTACTTTACAGTTCTTTTCACATTCTTCAAAACTTTGCCTTAATCTTCCATCTTTTACTGATTCAATATAAGTAATACCATGTGATTTCATATACAACATACTCTCTTACTCATTTGATACAGGTATACGCTACTACTTATATTACTGCAATTTCTTCAATTTACAATTTTTCCTGTGTGTGGCGCTATTCGCCCTTGCCGCTGACCCTCTGCGTCCTCAGCTCCCGTGGGAGGCATTTGGGTCTATGCCTCGCCATCTTTGCCAGCTATTGCCGGGGCTACCATGTAAGTTGTGGGACTGCGGGGGCTATCCCCTCCCTCTCCCCCCCTCCCCCTCTCAGCTTTTAACAGCCCCCATGTTATGCAATGTTCTTATATGTATTTTTTGTCTATAGATATGGATCATACACCTACTCTTGAAGAAGTGGCAATACTAAGTCCACGAAACGCGTCAGTTACAGATGTTATGATTTTACTCAAACTACCTACATGATTGTCCATTGCTATGCTGGTTCTTTTAAGCTGGCTTGGGGTTTATTTATTATTTGTACCACGTTCGTTTTTATATATGCCATACAATATGTGTTGTCCTGTACATTATGTTTATCTGATATATGTATACACCAATAAATGTTATACTCTGCCCTATCAGCCTTGTCATGGTCATGTCTCTCACACAAAGTCCCAACCTTTTGCTCTTTTTCTACATGAAATTAGGGATGGAGACGCACGGCCTATCCTACCGTGCGCCTCAATTAAAGTCCCGCCCCCTTTCCCCCCCTTTTCCCAATGAATTAGGGATGGAGAGACATGACTCTTTATTGACAGGACCACACACCTCTGCCCCCTTTTTTTGTGCATTGACTGTGTGCGATGGCTTATGTCCCCTAGCCTCATATACTGTGTCATTACAGACTTTTTCTGGACCAGTTGAGGGCTCTATGTACTGGAGTCATACGGACAGGCTGATTTATACAATCCTTATTATGTCTGAGATATATGTATTCTTTGGATATATGATTGTCATCTATTGCTGATTAGTGATTTACCTATGTTGTTTGGCATGGATGCCCTGACATTGCTGTCTGGCTGGTGTGGCTCCCCCTTTGTTTTCCCGGGAGCTGCGATGCGTGCTGTATGTCCTCCCCCTCTCCCCAGGCTCCTTTGAGTACGGGGGATCGGGTGGGCGGGGCCACCACGCATCGGCGCCACGTCCTGCGCCGGCGTGTGATGTCATTATTGGCGCCGACATGCCGACGGCTGCTTTACATCCTAGTGTATAAGAGGGAGCTCGCCGGATGGTCGGCACACCTGCCGTTCCCGCGGGTCCTCCCATACATATGCACCGACGTGACGCTGGACGCTACATGATCGGCGGTCTCTGGCGGAAGCAAGGCACACTCCCTCAAACTTCATTCTCTGGTATTCACCTTTTCATGTCCCTCTTCCACTATCATCAGTTGTCTTGCACTATGCAACATCCCCCCTGTCATTATGCACACTGCTGGTTTTTCTTCAGGCACTTGGCTATTTGGGTTTTCAACTCCACTCCTTTTCCTTCTTTACTCGTATCCTTATTCTCTTGGTTCTCACATTTACACCTTATTATCCATATACAAAATCTTTACATTATTTAATTTAATTCCTTCCACATTTCATGCACAACTCTCTTCACTCACTTCACAGTCCACCTTTACACATTTTAAACCCCCCCTTTTTTTGTAATTTAATTTTTTATTACATACTATAGTCAATTACTATCTTATTTTTTACTTACATTATATAAACAATACTATGTTATTTCATATACCACATACTCTTTTACTCAATTGATATAGTTTCACACCACTATTCATAATATTATAATCTTCTTTTTCTACTTTACAGTTCTTTTCACATTCTTCAAAACTTTGCTTCAATCTTCCATCTTTTACTGATTCAATATAAGTAATACCATGTGATGTCATATACAACATACTCTCTTACTCATTTGATACAGGTATACGCTACTACTTATATTACTGCAATTTCTTCAATTTACAATTTTTCCTGTGTGTGGCGCTATTCACCCTTGCCGCTGACCCTCTGCGTCCTCAGCTCCCATGGGAGGCATTTGGGTCTATGCCTCGCCATCTTTGCCAGCTATTGCCGGGGCTACCATGTAAGTTGTGGGACTGCGGGGGCTGTCCCCTCCCTCTCCCCCCCTCCCCCTCTCAGCTTTTAACAGCCACCATGTTATGCAATGTTCTTATATGTATTTTTTGTCTATAGATATGGATCATACACCTACTCTTGAAGAAGTGGCAATACTAAGTCCACGAAACGCGTCAGTTACAGATGTTATGATTTTACTCAAACTACCTACATGATTGTCCATTGCTATGCTGGTTCTTTTAAGCTGGCTTGGGGTTTATTTATTATTTGTACCACGTTCGTTTTTATATATGCCATACAATATGTGTTGTCCTGTACATTATGTTTATCTGATATATGTATACAACAATAAATGTTATACTCTGCCCTATCAGCCTTGTCATGGTCATGTCTCTCACACAAAGTCCCAACCTTTTGCTCTTTTTCTACAGGTAACCTAAGATGGGTCATTCTGTACCCTTCAACACCTCTACCTAGGTAGCCAAGCCACCTGTTCATGCCATGCCTCCTTCTTCATCATGCCTTGTCTCCTTCTTCATGCCTTGTCTCATTCTTCATGCCATGCGGCATGGCATGAAGAAAGAGACAAGGCATGAAGAAGGAGGCATGGCATGAAGAAGGAGACAAGGCATTAAGAAGGAGACAAGGCATGAGGAAGAAGGAGGCATGGCATGATGCCTGAGCCTCCTTCTTCATGCCTTGCTTGACTTCCTTCATCATACTCTGCCTCCTTTTCTTCATACCTTGTTTCCTTCTTATTACAAATATGCTGGTTTTCATATACATATACATGTAAAACTGGTCTACTGGTTTTTCGGGGGGGGGGGTCACCCTCCTCCCCCCCCCTTCCTTCTCCTCCTCCCCTCCTCCTTCTCCCCCCCCCCATGGCAGCAGTCATTGAAAGGGTAGGAGAATACATGGGTAGGGCAAAGGAGGTGAAGTCAGGGGCGGGGCCAAGGGGGCGGTGCCAATGGGCGGCAAAATTAGGTTTTGCATGGGGTCAAAAATCCTTGCACCAGCCCTGCTCAGGAGTATAGCACCCTCATCTCTCCAGTGAGTTAAGACCTCCCTGGCTCCTCGTACAACCCTTCAACTCTTCTTTTTAAATGCCTTGGCAGGATGGAGTCTTCCCACAACCTGCACACCTGACTCCTTCCTTTTTTTACTCCTTCCTTTTCTCTTCATTCCCTTATTTATTTTCCTTTCTCTACTCCTTTCCTATAGTTATAGCAGTTGCAAAACCAAAAGCTGCCCACTGTGATGAATTAGGCATCCACTCCCACTAGAAGTAGAGTGACTGACCAGAACTAATTGTGGCAGCTGGATAGATATTGGCGAAAGCCACAGAGTAGACATAGAGTGCTCAGTGTGCCTGCACACTAAATGATGGTGAAAGCCACAAAAAGGGCCGAAGTGCAGAATCTACCACCTGATCTTCACCATAGCTCCCAGTGGTGGAGATGTTATGCTGCAGGCGATACCTAGTTGTGGTCCTCTGACTCTGCTGGCCAGTAAGAAGAATGGAAGCTTTTTTGTTGCACTGTCCCAACTTTTTTTAAACGTGTTGCTGCCATCAAATTCAAAATGACTCTATTTTGTCTTAAAATTGTACATTTTCTGAGTTTAACTTTTGATATATTTTCTATTTTCTATTGTGAATAAAATAAAGGTTTATGAGTTCTGCAAATATTGCATTCGGTTTTTCTATAGATTTTACAGTGTCCCAACTTTCTTTGAATTGGGGTTGTACAACATTGTGATTCTTCTCTCCCAAGGCCTCACTCCATCTTCCAGGAAAAAAAAAAAAAAATTGGTGTGAAAAAAAAATGATATAAATTTCATATGTGTACAGTGTTGCATGACAGTACAATTGCCAGTTAAAGTAGCACAGTGCTGAATAGCAAAAAACGGTCTGGTCATGAAGGGGGTAAAACCCTCTGGAGTTCAAGTGGTTAATTGGCTCCTGTTCAAATTGGCCCTAATATGAATCTAAGTTAAGGACCTTAGATTGTATAGTCCTTGAGGGCATATGGACTGATGTGAATGTAAAATACACTGTATACGTAAAATGCTGTGTAAATTGATTGTGCTATATAGAAGATACATGGTTGTTAGTGAAAGCTTTGCACAGTAGCAGAGAATGTAAGACAGGATGAAAATATGATCAGGCAAGATATTATGAAGGCAAGCATGTCTTCCAAAAAGTTTTCTTTACCCTCCCTAAGCACGCCAAATCTTCCTTCATCTGATGACAGTGGGAGAGTTTCAGCAACAGAGGTGGTGCTATCAATTCAGAAAGCAGTAGACAGGACTCACTGACAAGCTACAGTTCCAAATCGAAATTCGGACAAATTTTTCGTTATTCAGAAATTCAGGTGTATCTGAATTTCTGAATTACAATAGTAACACATTTGAACAAATCCAAAATAACAAAACGAAAATTTTGGATCAAATTTGAGAAGTTTTCAAATCAAGTTTGAATCCTTTTCTAATCGAATTTGAATTTCAGAAGAGAATAAAATAGAATAGAAAATAAAGGAATAGAATAGAAAAGAATATAATAGCATAGACAATAAAATAATAGAATATAATAGGGTAAAACAAAACAGAATTGAACAGAAAATAAAGGGATAGTAAAGAAAATAAAGAAATAGAATAGAAAAAATAAAAGAAGAGAATGGAATAAAATAGAAAGAATATAACCATCTTCTGATATTCAAATTTCAAATAGAATAAATTTGAATTTAAATAGAATAGAAAAAAAAAGAATAGAATAAAAAATAATATAATAGAAAAAAACAATGAAATAGAATAGAAAAAAATAGAAAGAATATAACCATCTTCCAGAATTCCAATTTCAAATAGAATAAATTTGAATTAGGATAGAATTAACTCAAATTGGAAAAGAATACATTTGAATAGAATGGGGAAAAAAATAATAGAATAGAAAATTAAATAATAGAACAGAATAGAAGAAATATAACAATGACCATCTTCCAAAACTCGAATTTGAAATACAATAAGATTGAATTTGAATAGAATAGAAAATAATAGAATATAATAGAATAGAAAATACAAGAATAGAAAAGAATAGAATGGAAAAAAACAATGGAATATAACCATCTTCCTAAATTTGAATTTCAAATAGAATAATTCAATTTAGAATGGAATTCAAGTCGATTTGAGTTTTGAAAACTTAGTTCAATTTGGAAAATTT
Source organism: Pelophylax lessonae (assembly GCF_965119305.1). NCBI lineage: Eukaryota > Metazoa > Chordata > Amphibia > Anura > Ranidae > Pelophylax > Pelophylax lessonae. The sequence continues at coordinate 398,984,345 of NC_138772.1, read as the reverse complement.
GAATAGATTCCAACTCAAATAAAAGAAACAAATTCCGAAAACAAATTAAACTAAACAAATTTATGTAAACAACAAATTGAAACTAAAGGAAAGGAATTTTTTAATTCTGCATATGTCTATTACAGCCTTGTGAATCGGCAGTGACAATGCGGGAAAATGCTAATAGTTACACCATTAGAAATATAATGCCAGCCATTGGGTGATTGGGGCAAATACGAATTTGCATGTTTGATTTTTGCTTTAATTTATCAGCAACCAAAAAAACTAACATATTCTGAAGGATGTTACTGATGGCAGTTCAGATTTTTAGTCAGTGCAAAGCCCAATTCCAGCGCCTATATTCTTTTTTTCATCCTATGGAGTACAGATGAGTTAGACCCTATTTTCCTGTCCCTGGCTCAACCTGGGAAGATTTTGTTTACTTTTAGTCCTTCTGACACCAGAACATTGAATGAGTGGCACAAGTGGCACCAGGAACAGAAGACACGGACAGCAATAAATATCTGACAGTATTCCTGACACTTCTCCCACTCCACTAAGAAAACCTTTATCTGCTAGAGCATCTTCCTAACATTCATTGGATTTGAAGAAGTGCCTTGGAGAAGCTATGAAATGTCTTCAACATCACAACAGAACAAGATTAGTTCAATGTGACTAACTGCTACTATCTATACATGAATACATGAAACATCACAGACAATACTTTTGTTATATTAATATTGCTGCTCATGATCCTGTTGAGGCAGTTTCACCTCACTTCCTGTCCCTCTGAGAAATTGCAATAGCAACAAGGGCTTGGTTGTCACTGGGGCAAGAAGCAACACACAGTGATACGTTTTATTTCACTGAAAGAGATGTGTTTTGTTGCAGTCTAAGTTCCCACTATAGAAATGTACCATTAATTCTTAGTTTAGGCTTTAAAGTGGACCTACACTCAAAAAGTGAAGATTTACTATGTTATAGGGAACATGTAAGGCAGCTTTTCTCAACCTGCTCTACACAGAGTAACCACTGAAATAATGCTCTGGTCTTAGGGAGCCCCTGGTAAAAATGACTATGGTCAATGGGAAGAATGCTCCTTACACTTTTGGTCATTAAGAAGATATACCCCCTTAGAGATAGCTAAACAGATCTGTAGTATCAGTGGGAACTTATCTGAGAGGCAGAAATTGCTCAAGCATATACCAATCTTAGTGAAAACAGTCTACAGTATGGAATATATATAAAGATATTTATTCACAAGACATGTATTTACAATAAATGATCAAACCGGAAATGACACAAAAAGATAACTCTACACAAAATACAAACTTAAAACAATAAATGCAATGTGATATTTAGCTCAATAATAAAAGCAAAAATAAAACAAAATGAAAGCAAGATTACCTTTTCTCAGCTATAGCACAAACCATAGGTAAGTGTTCTATAGAATCAGACCACAATTGTCTGCGAATTGCGCAGCCGAAAGTCACTCACTGCAGATGAAGAGAGAATAAACTATGCAAAACGGAAGACTAAAATCGCAATAATGCGCTGAATCTGATATTAATAAAAATGTAAAAAAACAAAAATCAGCTCTTTAGAGAAAAATCTACTATGGATTATACGGCTGGGATTGTGAACTTATTACCCTTAAATATGCAATATAAAACATATAAGGAAGGAAATAAACAATATTGAATAATATCAAATAAACAGCAAGGTTATATTTACCACACTTAAGATGGCTGCTAGCTTCAAATGGTCGTTACCAGAGTCCTTAAGATGGATGCCTTCCCAAGATGGTGGCCAGTAAGGGAGGAGTTTCGTTTGGCGTCCCTCAAAGTTTTAGATAAATGATGGAGCAAAATGGAGTATGTTTAGATATGTTTTAGAGTATATGTATGGATGTGAGTTGTGTGTGTGTTGCAAGTGTAAGGGGTGTTGTAAGTATGTGATGTGTCTCACATCTGGGTTCTCCTTTTTATATGGTATTGAACAAAGGACTATTAAAATTACCATAAGTTAAACCCAGAGGGAGGAACATTATCCCCATTGGTTGGGAAATTCTATCCATTAACTGGTGAGGTCATAGTCACACCTCTTTAATCATGCCCAATATTTTGGATAATAAAACTACCGTATATACTCGAGTATAAGCCGACCCGAATATAAGCCGAGACCCCTACTTTAAGCACAAAAAAGTGGGAAAACTTATTGACTCGAGTATAAGCCTAGGGTGGGAAATGCAGCAGCTACTGAACCCAACTGGACCACCACGAGACACAAAACAGGGGCTGTGGGCATGGTACAGGAGATGGCGCAGGTCATAGTACAGGCATTGCACAGGTCATGGTAAGGGCATGGTACAGGTCAGGGCACAGGTGATGGTACAGGCATGGCACAGGTGATGGTACAGGCATGGCACAGGTGATGGTTCAGGCATGGCACAGGTGATGGTACAGGCATGGCACAGGTGATGGTACAGGCATGGCACAGGTGATGGTACAGGCATGGCACAGGTCATGGTACAGGTCATGGTACAGGCATGGCACAGGTCAGGGCACAGGTGATGGTACAGGCATGGCACAGGTCAGGGCACAGGTGATGGTACAGGCATGACACAGGTCATGGTACAGGCATTGTATAGGCATGGCACAGGTGATGGTATAGGCATGGCACAGTATGTACAGGCATGGCACAGTAGGTATAGGGATGGCACAGTAGGTATAGGGATGGCACAGTAGGTATAGGGATGGCACAGTAGGTATAGGGATGGCACAGTAATTACAGGCATGACACAAGAGATGCAGTGCTGCAGGCATGGTACAGGAGAATGTCCTGTACCATGCCCGCAGCACTGCATGAGGAAATGCAGGGGCTGCGGAGGCGTCTCGCTTACCTGTCGGTGAGGCACCGTCTTCTATTTAAAAATCGCGCCACCTGGCGCCGTCATACGTCACCGCAAATGCGCCGCCGATGCTCGGGTGTTCGGCTATTCTCGGGCATGCGGCACATGCGCAGTGACACGTCGGCGCCGAGCGGCGCCATTTTTAAAAAGACACTCCAGTCAGTGACTCGAGTATAAGCCGAGGGGTGCATTTTCAGCATGAAAAAACATGCTGAAAAACTCGGCTTATACTCGAGTATATACGGTATATGATAATTCCTTTATATTCGACATTAACCATAAAAGCAACATAAAAACTTGTCCATACTCTCAGTACATACATAAATGTCCATCTATATCTCCATCACTCATCTTGGCAATTATTGGATCTGGTAACACCATTTATAACGATTATATTTTTAATACAATATATATATTTATATTGTAAAATACTGAATTACTCCGAGACTGCATTTAGTAGTATCTCCAAAGGGGGCAGTATTGTACTGTTTATTAGATTCAGTATTTAGAACATACAATAAGACCACTATTTAAAGATAACCTTTGACCTGTTGGCTAGTGAAAATCCATTAATTATTCGGATTCTGCCATTACTGTCAGACATGGTGTCTGGCTTGTAGGATTTATATTACCTTAAAAACTTAAACACAAACTTACATAAAGTGAGGTAATTTAAGTGGAATTAGTTTTACCTAAGTAAGATTTGTTATTTAGTAAGAATATAAAACCAACATATGGTATACAGATAATTTCTAAATATGTATATGCCTTACATAATATAATGACATGATTATTACTCATATTTTCTTACATACGATATAACGTATCTTTAAAAAATATAGTTTAAATGAACCTAATGGAATACACTGGGCTATTGTCCATTGTTGCAATACTTACAGACAGACTGGCATTACCATTATGTCTTATCTGATGAGATGTCCATGTACCACTTATTTATATCAAAAGAAAACAGAAATATCTGCTGAAATTATAAGACCCTATTGTAAGAGACATTTTGCAAAAGAACAAATATGAACTTTCATTCACCTCCAAAACAAGATGGAAGCTGTGCTGTTCAAAATCTATATGCATAAAATGGAATATACAATGGTTAAATCCATTTTTTTTCTATTATTTAATCCCCCAATAATCCTGACAATAAATATATATATTGTGTTATACTTACCTGCTTTGTGCAATGGCATTTTTTTCTGGGATCCTCTGCTGGTGCTCTAGGCTTGTCCTCTTCTTCATGCACTACCATGGGGGTGCACGTGCGAGCTTACTCCCAAACCGGGCTCTGTGCATCCATAGATACACACAAGAGCGGTTTGGCCCAGTCCCTTGCTCTCTGCTGACAGGATTTAATTGAAAGCAGCAGGAGCCAATGGCCCTTTGCATTTACCTTGTATTCCCTAACTACAGTGTGAGATCTAAGGCACTGCTGTTTCTGACTGCCAGTCTCAGTTTTGTATTCGGAATGAGATTTGATGATATCACTTTTGTGCTTCTGGCATGAATAAGCAAAACTCTGCCTCTACCAAGATGGTTGCCTCCACACATAGACACAGTGTACAACAAGACATAGTAAACCAGTAATGTGAGAAAGATCAGTTTCAGGAAGACCTCAAGCAGTACTGGGGGCTAGACCTTCACCTTTCTTTTTGGGCACAGCGTCCAGAGTTTAGTTACTCTTTAGGTGTTAGGGGAAAATTAAGTGTGAGGTTAGGTTTTAAAGTTGATGTAAAGGCAAATATTTACAATCACTACATATCTACAAAGCTTCTTCTTCAATTCCAATTACTCTTAGCAAAATACCCCAGCATTTATAGTCTACCTGGTAGCTCAGTCACTATAGTCCAATCTGCACAAGCCCAGAAATATTCCCCCCCCCCGCTTCCTCCCCACGCTAAGCGCTGGCGTGGCAGGCGCGGGGAGGAGCCCTGCTGTGGTGGATATCTTTCTGGCCCCTAAATATAAGGGGGCTGCATGTTTGGCAGTGGTGCAGCTGTGAGAGGGGGCTGTGAAGGCACACTGTGGGACCGGCATACAATTTTTGAACAGTTTAGGGTCAGTATTTGGACCCCATTTTCAGCCAAACATGGGCAAATCTCTCCCTTTTTATTTTGGAATTTATTATTTAGAGGAGATTTCCGACTAACATGCTGTGGCATTTTTATTTACCATTTCATAGCATATTCTATGCTGCCTGGCTCCTGGGCTTTGCAGTAAGAGGGGCCATCCAATGAGAGTTTTCCGTTGAATAACTCCTACTTGTCAAATCAGTGTAAGTCCATAGCCCCTCTGTCTTCCCATAGTTTGTATGCAAGTAATTTTGTATAGGTTATTTTAATACAATTTATTATAATTTTTTTAGGTTATGCACCGCCCTCTGGGGCACCTACTTGCCGCTGAAACTCCAATTTGTCTTTCCATGCCTTTAGGCGGCCTGGGTCATTTCTTCCATTTGGACAAAATGTCATAAATAAGATCTTACATTTGTGTGAGTACTCTACTAATTGTGTTTATGCTATAAGCACTTATGTATGTTCTATATTTTTTGAAAAATCATTTTGATGTATTTCCTTATTTAATAGGGTCTCCTGAGGAAGACAGTAAATGATGAAACAAGTAGATGACGGCACTTACTTATCTTCTGCAATCTGGCCTAATACATTTGTTGTATATTGAATACTCTCTATATATGTATGGATATTTATTATATGGATAACTTATGGCCCAGCAGAATGAGTGTCTTTATAGGGAGCTTCTTATATGCAATCTGAGACTGTATTAAATGTTTTTATGGATGTAGAAGCTTTAAAGTATTACGTTGTGAATAAGAAATATTTTGAATTTAAATTATTCGAATATTTACTTTTCGAGCATTATAAGTGGCACCTTAAAGTTATTTTTTTAGCTTCCATTTTTGTTCTTTTCACAAGTTTTTGGATATGGTTCCACATAAGTGAAATGTGCTCCATATTTTTCTACCACGGTAGTCCAATCACCATGGAATGTGCCGAGGCAGATTTTGATTGTCTAAGAACATGATGGAAGTGTGAATGTTTGTGAAATCAAACTGATCTAATTACACATTCGCTATGGTGTCTTGAAGTCTACTAAACATTCTAGTTATATGCAATTTGCTATTTAAATTGGGTTAAAATGCAGGTGTAGATATGTAAGATTTGCATTGTGTGGGTGTGAAGTGTCCTTTTTTGTTAATTTTCGTGTCATTTTCACCTCGGCTTCATTTACTTGTGAGAGTGGAAACATTCTTTCTGCTTTCTATAAAAACATTTGTTGCAGTTTCTACAAATAGTGGCTAGATGGCAGCAAAATGTTGCTAAATTGCAGTTGTTGTATCCTAAAACACAATCCTAGTTTTGTGATACATCTTGTAACCTCATATCTTTTAAAAAAACAGATAATTATTTGTGTTTGGGGTGTCAGTTTTTTCTAGGACAAAATTATTTTTTAAAAAGACAGATGAAAATCTGGTGAGTGTGAAATGACAAGGAATAGCATAGGATTCTTGACTTACCATAAAATCCTTTTCTTGGAATTCATTAAAGTGATTCTAAAGGTAGAAGGTATTTTACCTTCATGCATTCTAAAGGTACATGTCTTTTTTTTTACCTTCATGCATTCTATGCATGAAGGTAGGAAATCTTCTGGATTCAGCTCCCCTCCCCCCACCCTTATACTTACCTGAGCCAGATCGTAATCCAGAGCTTTGCAAGCACCTCCCTTGGCTCTTTCTCTCTCTCTGGACAGAGAGGCAGCAGTGGAAGCCATTGGCTCCCGCTGCTGTCAGTCACAGACAGTGAGGAGGGAGCAGAGAGGGGAATAAGGCTGAGCTGCGCTCTGTGTGTCAATGGACACAGAGCGTGTTCAGGTGCGAGCATGCAAGTAGCTTGCTATGAAGTCACTCAGCGGGGGCGAAGAGCGCTTATGGAAAACGCGAGAATAAGAGGATCAGGGTTATTGTGTGCAAAACCATTACGTAGTGCAAGTGAATATAACATCTTTGTTATTTTTAAAAAAAATTACCTTTAGAATCATTTAAAGGGATACTGTGTCAAAAGGATTTCTAGGACCTACTGTATAAGGTATTCTGCATCTGCAACCTTTAGGAGAACTGGTGAAGGCAAGCCAGCAGGCCCATAACTTATTTGCCTGGGAGGCACGGCCTCTGAAGTCGTATGTAATGTCCTCCAGATGGTACGTACAGTCAATGGATCGTAGCCAGAGCACAGAGAAAAGGATTATACAGTAAAGTCGTCGGCCATACATGGATCGAAATTCAACCAGTTCAGCAGTGACCGGCCAAATTTTGATCCATGTATGACCAGCCTGTCGGATTTCTTTACATCCGAATACTGCCAGTGGCTAGAGCTGCTAGCATTATTCATTGTGTTCTGCCAGCCAGGAAAGCTCCCTGGTCCCCCCCTCCAGTAGAACACAATAGTGTTTCGGGAAGCATTCCCCCATCATCACAGTGAATGTTGATGGGGAACCAAGAGATTCCAAATGCAGTCCAACAGAGGGGTGAGCAACACAGCAAACAAAACGCCAATAGGCCCACAAACACCACTTAGATGAATTAAAAAAAAAAAACAGGAACTGCTTGCTGGTGACAACTGTATCATTTTTTTTTTTGTTGCCCTAATGGTAATGGTCCCCAGAATAAACAAAAATGATTATTCTACTTGCCAGGTACACAGACAGCAAAAAAACGGTTGGGTTATAAACCCTTCCTACTCAATCAAAAACTGAAAATAAAATGTTCCATATATTCCCTTTAACAACTTGAAGACTAGCCTTTTTCTGTCACTTCTTGTTTACAAGTTTAAATCAGTATAGAAAATTACTTAGTAACCCCAAACATTCTAAAAAAATCTTTAGCAGAGACCCTAGGAAATAAAATGCTGATTGTTGCAATTTTTTATGTCACACGGTATTTGCGCAGTGGTTTTTCAAACTAAATTTTTTTGAAAAAAAAATAAATTTTAATGTATTAAAAAAACACAGCATTTACCCAATTAGAAAGATGATGTAATGCTGAGTAAATAGATACCTAACATGTCACGCTTTAAAATTGCGCACACTCGTAGAATATCGCCAAACTACGATACTTAAAAATCTCTGTAGGCAAAGTTTTAAACACCTTTATAGGTTACCTGTTTAGAGTTACAGAGGAGGTCTAGTGCTAGAATTGTTGCTCTCTCTCTAACATTCACAGTCATACCTCACGTGTTGTGCTAACTCTGTGTACATTTATGTGCGGGACTTACCTATGCATTTGCTTCTGTGCATCAGCACGGAGGGATAGGGGAGCTTTAAAAAAAATGTTTTCTTATTTATTAAATTTTTTCATTTTCCTACTGTCCCTTTAAACGGAAACGGTTAGCCCGAGAAACACCACTGGAGAAACCCCACTGCTTCAGAAAGCATTCCAGCGGCTCATGAGCCTCTCAGAATGCTTTCATGAGAAAGCCAGCCACCAGCTGCAAAAAATAATACGGGGTTATGGCTGATATCTTCAGTGAGGATGTCGAATGACGAAACTAGAAGGGCAGGGCTATGATGCTGACATCATCGTACATACCTGGATCGCACTCACGGCTTTCGAAGTTCAAATGGAGACGATAGGCACACACTAAAAAAAGCGTTTGTTCCCTAGTATCGGGATGACACTTGAAAAATACTGTATGAGTGATTTTAATAATTTTAATAAAATACAGTGATTTTAAATGGTTTTACGCTATGGAGATTTTCCTTCCTCTTTTCTAAACCTCATGCATTACCAGGATTGACTTGAGAGAGTGATTGATGAGGAGTTATATCCAGAGCAGCAGCATGGGGAGTCTTCCTGCTTGATGTTTAATATAGAGCGCTTTTGCTGGTTTATAATATGACCAGCTATTACTTCTGGTGAGTCAGTTTGGTGCGAATGGTGATGGAGCACACCGGGTGTTTCTACACTAATAGGATTTCCATTAAAGGATTTCCGACCACCTCTTTTGGATTTTCTTTTGTGGGATTCTATATGAATTTTATCTTTTGGATCACATATGAATTTTTTGGATCACTTATGAATTTTATTATTTAGTAGAAGACAGTAATCAATTTTTGGACTATGCATCTTCTTTTATAGTGACAGCAAGCACATTTTGCACTTTTTTTTACAAGTATTTTCACTTTATGTCATTGATTTTTGCATAGCAATATAAAAGGAAATGTACAGCCAAAGCTTGTTCGTTCTGCACTCCTGTGACCTGTTATCAGCATGAAGTCCGCTCTCTGCTGACGTCACAGAAGTCGGTCTAGGCACCACGTCATCAGGACCACGGAGTCGGGATCCGCCATGTGCCTGGACCGACACCCAGTTCAGCCTCTCAGCGAGCCGCTCCCCGCCGTTCCACAACCCGGCGCTCCAATGAGCGAGGAGGGGGAAGAGCAGACAGCAGTGACTTACAGTCCGCAGCTCTCTGCTCAAGGAGCTGTCAGAACTGAGCAATCAGTGGTACTCGATCGCTCAGTTCTCAGTGCAAAGGTGCTGGGGGGCCGATGCAGCATCGTACCGATGCTGTATCCACCTAGGATTTCTGATTATTTTTCTCTGGTAAGCAGCCACCCATTCCTTTGTTTTGGTCACTGTGGGGTTGCATGTGCATGCAGCACTTGACATCGCAGGATGTGTGAATTCACTCAATATCAAGGAATCGCTTGTTGGATTTCATCCTGAAGGCTCCACTAATACCTCATTGTATATGAATTACTTTTTTTGAACACTTCATTTTTCTTTTTTTGCACGTTTTTGTTTTATGGCACCATTGATGGTTTATTTTCCTGCACTTTTTGTTGTATATTCATTTTTTAAGGAAAATATTTTTACATATATTTTTTTCTTTTTTTTCTTTATATGGTTTATAACTGCCACAATAATGTGTATTCTCACTTATCAGTTTTTTTCCCAGTGTAATAACCCCAAACACCATTCTTCTCTTTTAAGCACTTTATTTCATACATATTGCATATAATTGTTGGATTCACTTTATTGCACATATGTTTAGTGATATATTCATTTAAATTTTTTAGGTAGTGGGTTTATGTCACTTTAATCATAATATTATAGGATTATAAATCTGCGCTACTTGTCCTCCTTTCTTTTATAATCCCGTTAAGCCACTTGCAAACCGTAACGTATATATATATATGTATTGCGGTCGGCAAGTGGTTAAAAGAGAAGTATGGTCATAGTTTTATGGCTTTTTATTCTTTTTTGGATCACAGGAGTACATTTATTTCTGTTCTCCTGTGATCCAGAGTCAGCCAATTGCGGACCAGTGCACCTAGTTCCAGAAAGATCTGACTCTGTCTTTCAGGATATGCCTGAGAGCCAGGGCCAGCCATGTCAACCCTCTGGCCATCCTGATGCTCTAGTGAGCGGAGGAGGTGCAGAGGACTGAGCGTTGACTGCAGGGGAGGTCTGGCAGCTTTAGGCCTGGGGGGCAAGTCCAGTCAAGTGGCCCATTGAACCACCGAATCAGCTCACCATCCATCTGCACCACGTTGCCCACAGAGAGAGAGAGAGGGAGACTGCTCCACATTGCCCATACAGAGAGAGAGACAGAGAGAGAGAGGGGGAGACTGCTCCACATTGCCGTACAGAGAGTGAGAGAGACCGCTCCACATTGCCTTAGAGAGAGACCGCTCCACACTGCCTGCACAGAGAGAGAGAGTGAGAGAGACCACTTCACACTACCTGCACTGAAAGAGAGACTGCTTTACAGAGAGAGAGACCGCTCCACATTGCTTGCACAGAGAGAGAGAGACCGGTTCACACTGTCTGCACAGAGAGAGAGGGAGACCGCTCCACATTGCTCGCACAGAGAGAGAGGGAGACCGCTCCACATTACTTGCACAGACAGAGAGAGAGAGACTGCTCCACAGTGTGAACCGGTCTCTCTCTGCGCAGGCAATCTGGAGCTGTCTCTCTCTCTCTCTCTGTGTGGGCAATGTTGAGCGGTCTCTCTCTCTCTCTCTGTGCGGCCAGTGTGAAACGGTCTCACTCTGTGCGGCCAGTGTGAAGCGGTCTCATTCAGTGCGGCCAGTGTGAAGCGGTCTCACTCTGTGCGGCCAGTGTGAAGCGGTCTCACTCTGTGCGGCCAGTGTGAAGCGGTCTCACTCTGTGCGGCCAGTGTGAAGCGGTCACTCACTGTGGGGCAGTCTCTCTATGTTTGGGCAATTATGTTTAGCAGTCTCACAGACTGATTGCCCCCAGAGAGATTGAGACAGAGAGCCTGTCCCTTCCCCACACTCAGTACACAGACCAAAGAGACTGCAGGAAGATTTAGGCCCCTTTCACACTATCCGTCCGTCGGATGGATTCCACTTTTCTCAGCGGGGGATCGAGCCGCTGATCCCCCGCTGAGCAGGAGGATGACAGCTGTGTCTCTGTGCTGTGTGTGGAGACACAGCTGTCAGTCCCCCATGCATCTCTATGGGGGAAATCGGATGGGAACGGACCGTCTGTCTGTTCTCATCCGATCCCATCCAATCCGATCCGCTGGACGCATGGAAAATAGGGTTTTTTCCCTATTACAGGCAAGGAGGAAATGTGATATCACCTCCTCACTGCCTGACAAATGCCTTTTGAAAAGTGACTTGAGCATGGATCACTTTTCAGTGAAGTGGCAGTGCTGTAAGTGCATACAAGCCTTTGGGCTCACACGGTGTGCTGCGGTTTGGCTGATGTGCTGATGTACTTGCAGTTTTCCTTAGCCGCAGTCCCTTAGACTCTTTTTAGGTTGTGCGTTTTTACTGCATTTTCAGAAAATGCACCAAAGATGCAGCTTGCAGGATTTTTTGTGCATTTTCAGAACATGCAGTAAAAATGTGCAGTCTAATAGGAGGTCTATGGGACTGGGGGTAACATGCAGGAAGGCTGCCAGCACACCAGCATTGCAGCCAAACCACACCATACCAGTATGAGCCCAGTGCATTGCACCTATGGCAAGGTACTGTCACAGGCTGCAGGAAATATACATCTCTCTGCAGAGAGGGGGATGGAGAGACAGCAGGGAGGGAGGAGAGGTGAGGAGAAGTTCACTTACTTGGGGCACTGGCCATTCACAGGATTCATGTAAGGCTCTGTCTGTAAAGCCGACTCACTGCTCAGCTTGAACTTTCCCGCCCACACATTCTCTTCACAGACAGTCACAGCACACAGTGTGGGCGGGCAAAGAGAGGGCAGAGCAGCCTCTAGCAGCCAATCCGTGTGGAGGAGGGAGGGGCTGGTAACTCGTTCCATAACACAGAGACTGTCAGCCCTGTCTGTGTCTGTGACAGAACACATCGCTTCACACACAGCCGCACTCGGCCAGCTCTGGAACTGCTCGTGTCCAGTTCTGAGCTGGCAACACAGCGGCCTTTTTACAGAAAATCAGAGCGGCCCAGGGGGAGATTGCCCTCCTTCCCCCCAGCCCAGTCCGCCCCTGGTTGACTGACATAACAAGAGCTGATTGATCAGTGATAAGGTGATTGGTCAGCTCTTGGTTTTACAGCTGGTGTGGGACAACTGCAATGTCATACGGATTCTGCAGCAGAGAAGTGGGTATATATGTTTTGTCAAACTTCTCATTTAGGAGGAAACTATAACGGGTAAGGGTGAAACAATCTTCTGGTTAGCCAGAGAGACACTCTGGATGTGATGTTGCTGACAATTAAGCAATATAATCCAACCTTTGAAATCCATTTGTGGAAAAGGATTCATTTACTTGCTGAACTTGTAATAACTTATCTATACATTTACGCTCCTGATAAAAGATTTTCAGCTACTGCTGACATGTTGCTACAGTATATGTATTATTTAAAAAGGCCTGAAGCAGTGGTTTAAAAGTAATAAGTAGAGTTAAAGTGGGAGCAAACTCCTATGCATGATTTTACCAATAGGTAAGCCTATAATAAGGATTACCTATAGGTACAGTAAATATCTCCTAAACATGCACTGTTTAGAAAATATTTACTTTAGATGCAGCCGGGGACATTACTGCGCTCTGAAGGAACCGCATACCGCGCCATTCCTTCAGAGTCCTGTGCCGTTAACAGCAGCTACTGTGTGCATGTGGGGGAGTGATGTCATCACATCTTCGGCCACTCACTCAACCAGAGTCTGGGAACCAGGAAGGAAGACCGGGTGAAGATGGAAGCGCCTTCAGCGGTGACAGCATAGCGCTGGAGGGCTTCGTTCTAAGGTAAGTTTCACATAATGTGCTAGTTTGCGATGCATACTAGCACATTATGACATTGCCTTGCAAAAAGCCAGCGGTTTACTACCGCTTTAAAGCTGAACTCCAGGAAGATATCAAAGACACACATTAATGTGTTCATTAATACATCATGAAATATATTGTTTCCAAATTCAGAGACAGTGAAAGTATCTATTTCACTCGGTACCAGCCTCTTGCAATCCACTGTAAAGCAGAGACTAGATTGGAGAAGTGAAAAGAAGAATAAGGAGTCAGTCAATTGAACTGTAGTGCTTATATGCCAACAAGGAACTCACTATCCATTCACAGGCTGGAGGAGAACCAAGACCTGTCAGTTTTACCTAACTGCAGCCGAGAAAAATCAGGTCTCCTGTCCTACCAGGCAGGGCTCTGTTGTGTTGCAGAACTGTTTAAATGGATGTATATAAATACAAATTATATTTATTTCATTTGTGTATTTGACCATTTCCCTGGAGTTCAGTTTTATTGTTCATTAGCAGAAATTAAATACCCTAAGAACCCATTCGGACTTTTGGCTGTTTTGGTGCATTGTATTAACACTAGATAGTTACACAGTTTGTCAGGTTGAAAAAAGACACAACTTTACCTATAAATGTTAGTACTCAGTTATATTATGTAAATTTAGGAAAGAATCCAGGTCTTTTTTAAGGCAATCTACTGAGGTGGCCAGAACCAGAGCTTGATGGAGTCTATTCCAAACTTTTACAACTCTTACTGTGAAGAAACCTTTCAGTATTTGGAGATGAAAGGACTTTGCTTGCTTTGGAAACTGCAGCTTGGTATTGCATGTTATTATTAAGCTCATGATCTGCCAAAACCCCCAGATCCTTCTCCACTATGGATTCCCCAAGTGAGTTAATGCGCAATCTGTTACACATTGACGTGTGTTGGGTTAGGCAGCCCAATAAATGAACGGGTTACTGTTCTGGACATTTTATAGATAGGCAACTCCTATCCTCATATTGATTAGTGGTTCCAAATTAGTACCCACTGCAGTAGGGAACAGACACAAAAAGATACACTCAGCATCTTTCCAAAATAACTGTTCTGTTTTATTTGACGCAAATTAAGGCTTTTATACACGTGATTACTGTACGTAGGTATCACATTATTATTACAATTGTACTATTATAGTAACAAGGGGCGTAACATAGGCAGGCTAATTCTAATCAGGACTCAAAATAATGCAAACATGTAATGAAAACATTATTAGTGCCATGTGCACAATGAATGCAGTGTGCAATACATAAAACATAAAATACAATAATATACAGGATGTACAAATTTCCTTTACAGTTACCCACAAACCACAATGGATGAACATGCAGCATTTTTTCTGATGCATTAGGCCACAATGAGCGGTAGTGCGTTACCATGTGTTTTGTGATACACAATTTTAAATGAATGGCACTGCAGTGCACTGATGCACATTGCAAAAGTGTGGTTCAAAACCGTGAGCAGAGCTGTAGCAGGAAATTGATGGAGGTAGGATAGACCATTCATACACTTCTCTCATAGATTTGTCAGGATGAAGATGCCTTTGGGTATTCCCAGCCCAAAGTCAAAAATTCATAAATGTACCAAGATTGCACTCCAAGGGGTCTATCTATAAACTAGTCATTGTCAGAAGCATTTGTGCAAGCTGAACGAAATGTCACCATATTTTTCTAAGAGAAATTTCAGAGCGGTATTTCAGAAAACTCTACCACATTTTGTCCTCTAGATAGAACTGACAATGCATGCATTAAATAGATACTAAACACACACTGTTCAATTTACATTGTCCCTTCTATTTCTGTATGAGGATGATGGCACTGTAATTATTTTATAATATGTTATACAGCTGTCGCATGACCCAGCTCTCTCCGAGCCTGTCTCCTGGAAACATAAACAAGAGGAGCTTCTAGTCCTCTGCTGCTGATCATACATTTAAAAAAAAAAAAAAACACACAGCCTTTGGAATAGAGACTAAAAATAAATAAATAATATCAATAAACAGTTTTAAAGTATCATACAACTAAAAATAAATAAATAATATCAATAAACAGTTTTAAAGTATCATACAAACATATATTTGAAATTAAATCTTTATAATTTTTTTGGCAATAATATGGTGTAGATGAATTTCTACCAGTCAATGGCTGTGTCACACCGCTCCAGCCTTTGTCAGAGAAAGAGGGAGGTGAAGCCACCATTAATCTACATGTAATATCCTGCCTCCATTTCCTTTAGCTGGTTAGTGGGCATGAAAGGGGAGGGAGAGAGTGGGCTGTCATTTACCACTGTGTATACACCCACATGTGTGACTCGATAGTCACATGGACTGCACAGATGTGATAGAAGGAAATAATCAGCATAGAAACTCACTGAAAACTGAGCATGTGCAGAGCTGCAAAATCCCCAGCTGAATTGGGGACATGAACAGAAGGTGGAGACAGAGAGCAGCAGGATCAACCAGGTTTTTTGCAGAATACAGAAAACAAATCTCATAGTGACTGAGTGAGTGTAACAGCATGTAAAGTTATTGATAGTTTTTATGATGCGGGTTTAGTGACACTTTAATCTATTTTTTGTGACATTTTGTTCAGCTTGCATGATTGATACTGACATTCATGCAACAAATGTTTTATAAATATTATAAGTGTTGACCTAGTAGAACAGAGTGCAGGGAAAGGATCATAAAGAAATTGAAATATTATATGGCAGCGAGGGAGGTTTTTGTAGAACTTTCAGGTTGTAAAAGCCTTACACTTTCGTACATCTGACCCCATGTTCTATGGCTAAGTGCCAAATCAATAGATTGCATAATACAGTGACCCAGATCCCTATGTAACCTTTTCACTTGAAGAGGAAAAATCTTTATGAACTTACTCTGCTGTTGATATCAGTATCGATATGGTGACAAAAAAAAAAAAAATGATATATATCTCACACAATACCAACTTATTGAAGGTTCCTGAAAGTTTTACCTGTCAATTAGTACAGAAAATACAAAGAAAAAGACAAAAGCATAAACAGTTTAAAATGAACAAAGAATTATAGGAGAAGGACAGCCAAAGCTCGTTTGGTTGTACTTCTTCAATGGATCACTGGCTGCCTGCTGACATCACAGAGCCAGTCCAGGCACGGGCAAGATTGCGAGAATGGAAGTCAGGATCTGCCCACATGCCTGATCTGTCACCCAGCTCAACCTTTTAGGGAGCCGCTGAGAGCCTGAGCCGGCCGCTGCAGCCCCCTCCACAGCCCAGTGCTCCAATGAGCGAGGAGGGGTCAGAGCAGAGAGCTGCTGACTGATAGTCAGCAGCTCTCTGCTCAGGGAGCTCTTAGAACCGAGAGATCTGCTGTGTTTGATCGCTCAGTTCTCAATGTTAGAGGTGTCGGGGGACAGATGCAGCATCGCATCGACGCTGCATCCACCTCGGTAAGTATGATTCTTAAAAAAACATATGTGTACATCTCTTACATCTCTTTTAAGCGCAATATTAAGCAAGCATTTATTATATTGCAGCTTACCAATTCTTAAATGTGATGGCTGTATTCATTTTCCTTTTCAGGCTTTTTTTTTACTTTCATCTGATGATCCAGCCAGCAAGCTCAAGCTTTCCAGCAGAATGTATCAGTTTAAATAGATGTAACAAACCACTGGCAGGGGTGATTCAAATGATCAGCTTTTATTTATTCATATAAAACCTTTATCCCAAAAGGAAAAAAAAACTGTTTGCTGTAACTGCTTATAAAGTGTGAGCTGGAGTTGGACCTCAATTTGTTAGTGGTTCTAAATCTGCTAATACATTTACCACTCCCCTCCCCCCTGACTGGCAATGCTGCTGCCTGTTGTGCCTCCTCTTATCACTCCTCCAGAGTTATTAATAATAATAATAATAGTCACTAGTACAGGAGGTGTGTTACTGGCCAGATGTAACGTTCATGCGTTTTTGTTTGTGGATGGATTTACAGCTGCAGAATTATTACACTCAGTAGCCTTGTAGAGAATCTGTTGAACAACATATCCAACTCTCAGGACTTCATCACCGTGTACAGCCTGTTATATACTATATATATACCAATAGATGTTTAATGGAGGGATAGAGTATATGAGGATATAGATGAGAGACAGGCTATTGTATGGTGAGCACTAGAAGTAGTATTAGGAGAGTTGCAGGTGATGGTAAAGCAGATAGGTTCTGATGTCAAGTATAGTGCAGATGGTAAGAGGACACAGATGGAGTATACTTAGACAGAGTAACCTAGTGCAAGGATAGTTCAAGGTAGTCCCAAGAGCTAACAGTCTTATGCAGGTGATAGTGAATAGATAGATAGATAGTCTTGGTAATTGCAGTAGATGACAGTAGGAGATTGGTAGCAAGAATCCCCTGCGGGGTACTTATCACTTAGATAGGTTTAGGAATAACAGTGTCCATTGGAGAGGGGTGATCCCGTAGCGAGATACGGATCACCAGCGAGGTTTTCGGCTTCAGTTCAGCAAGGAAGGTATGTCAGCAGCTCCGACTTCTCAGGCGTAGGTGCGATGAACATGTGGGTTTGAACGAGCGATGAGTGAGAGCAAACCGGCGATTAAAATAGCCGCTCATATCGGCGCTCGGCAGTGATGTCATCCGGTCTTAAAGGTATATGCGTCCTTTGTTATACAAGATGGGACGCAATTAAGAGAGGAGAAATATGGAAGCAAGGGTACCAGAGGTACCGGAACATTACAGTACCTACCCCCCCCTTAAGGCCGGCTCCCGAAGGCCTCTAGAACTGGTTTTTCCGGATATTTCGAGTGGAAAATGCGAATCAGTCTAGGGGCATGTATATCGGAGGTATCCAGCCAGGTGTCATCTTGGGGCCCATAATTCTTCCATCGTACAAGATACTGGAGTCTTCTTCTATTGAAACGGGAATCCAAAATTTCCTTTATCTCAAATTCTTCTCCACCTTCCACTTGTACAGGAGGTGGAGGTGAGATAGTAGGCCTTATTCCTTGGTTAGGAACATGGGGCTTCAGTAGAGACACATGGAAGACAGGATGTATCTTGAGGTCTACTGGCAATGTGAGTTGTACTGCAGCTTTACCAATAAGCTTCTCTATTGGATCTTTAGTCTCAGATTTTTTGTAGAAAGCCAAACAAGATCCCCAATGGCATATTGGGGAGAGGGTTTCCTACGGAGGTCGTAGTACTTTTTTTGTTGGCTATGAGCATGAGATATGGTATTGTTGAGTAATCCCAGAGAATCCTTTATCTGGGCAAGATAATCAGATGCCACTGGATTACTTGATGGTAAGATACGTGGAGGAAGGAGTGTGGGATGAAACCCATAATTCAGGTAAAACGGACTTTGCTTAGTAGTGCTATGAGTAGCGTTGTTATAGGCAAATTCCGCCAGTGGGAGGAGATCTGCCCAATCGTTCTGTAGATACGAAGTATAGCAACGCAGGTACTGTTCAATGCACTGGTTAACTCTCTCTGTCTGTCCGTTGGTCTGAGGGTGGTAGGGAGAAGTGAGGTTACGCTCTATTCGCAGTATCTGACATAGAGCTAGCCAAAACTTTGAGATAAATTGTGAACCACGGTCAGACAGCAGTGTTTTTGGAATACCATGTAACTTAAAGACATGTTTCACAAGTAATTCTGCTGTTTGTTTGGATGAAGGTAGTTTTCGGATAGGGGTGAAATGTGCCATCTTGGTCAGATGGTCCACTGATACCAAGATGGTGTTGAATCCTTTGGAAGGTGGTAATTCCACTATGAAGTCTAAGGATACCACTTCCCACGGAACGTGGGGTATCAGTAAACTACAAAGTAATCCTGATGGTTTCATGTTGTCAATTTTAGACCTTGCACAGATATCACAAGATGAAACAAACTTTTTTACGGTTGTCTTCATGTCTGGCCACCAAAATTGCCTAGTGAGTAGATTGAGAGTTTTAGTCATACCCATATGTCCTGCCATAGGTACATCATGCGACAATTCTAAGATCTTGGTTCGCAT
Source organism: Pelophylax lessonae (assembly GCF_965119305.1). Taxonomy (NCBI): domain Eukaryota; kingdom Metazoa; phylum Chordata; class Amphibia; order Anura; family Ranidae; genus Pelophylax; species Pelophylax lessonae. Next base: position 398,965,160 of record NC_138772.1, on the reverse strand, counting down.
AGTAGGGGGTATGTATAATTTATTGTTGTAGTAGAGGAAGCCTTCTGCATCAGTAGTTAGTTGTGGTGGAGGTGAATCCAACCCTATGCTGTGCAAAATCTCCTCCTTTAGTGAGCGAACGACTCCGATAATACGTTCAAGTGGTATTATAGGAACTGAGGGAACCTCAGTGCAATCTTCCTCGGCTAGTCGTGAGAGTGCATCCGCTTTTTTATTTTTGTCTGCGGGCGTGTAAGTTACTAAAAAATTAAATCTCAGAAAGAATAATGACCACCGTACCTGCCGGTGGGAAAGAGTTCTATTAGTCTGAAGGTATTGGAGGTTTTTGTGATCAGTATATATCAGAATTGGCAATTGAGTGCCCTCAAGTAGATGTCTCCAATTCTCTAATGCCAGTTTTATGGCTAATAACTCCTTCTCACCTACTGGGTAGTTCACCTCGGGGCTACTTAATGACTTTGAAAAAAAAGCAACTGGGTAAAGAGGTGAGGTGTTTGTTGGTCGTTGTGAGAGAACTGCTCCTACTGCCATATTAGACGCATCTACCTCCAAGATGTATTGAAGGGATGGGTCTGGATGGCATAGTATGGGGGCAGTGGTAAAGCTTGATTTCAGCAGAGAGAATGCTCCATTTGCTTCTTTTGTCCAATTAAATGGTCTCTTCGTGCTTGTAAGTTGTGTGAGAGGTTTCACAATCGCAGAGAAGTTTTTAATGAATTTCCTATAGTAATTAGAGAATCCTAGGAACCTTTGTAATGCTTTGCGAGTGGTTGGCACAGGCCAATCCAGAATGCAGGATATTTTGCTCATGTTCATTTTGATTCCACTTTTAGATATAATATATCCTAGGAATAGTACCTCCTCTTTATGAAACAAACATTTCTTTGATTTAACATATAAGTTATGTGCAAGTAGTCTTGACAACACAAGTCTCACATGTTTTATGTGCTCAGGTAAGGAATGAGAATAGATAAGTATATCGTCCAAATATACTACCACACAAACATCAAGCAAGTCTCGGAATATCTCGTTTATAAACCGTTGGAAGTCTGCGGGGGCATTACATAGCCCAAATGGCATTACAAGGTACTCAAACAGTCCGTATCTGGTTCTGAATGCCGTCTTCTATTCATCCCCTTTACGGATTCGAATTAAATTGTATGCCCCTTTTAGGTCCAATTTTGAAAAGAAAGAAGCCCCACGCACCTGTTCGATAAGTTCAGGAATAAGGGGTAAAGGATAACGATCCTTTATTGTGATGGCATTTAATTGTCTGAAATCAATGATAGGCCTAAGGCTAGAGTCCTTATTGCGGACGAAGAAGAGCCCAGCCGCAGTGGAGGAAGTAGAAGGTCGGATGAATCCTTTTGCCAAGTTTTCATCCAGATACTCCTTAAGGTGAGAGAGTTCATCCTGTGAGAGAGGATATACATGTCCTTAAGGCAACTTGCTATTAGGGAGCAGATCGATACAACAATCATAGTCCCTATGAGGAGGTAGCATTTGAGCGTTTTTCTCAAGGAAAACCTCCGACAAATCTTGATAACACTTAGGAATAATGTCATCCGGCAGTACAGACAGGATCCTATCATGTGTGGGGAGGTTGCACGTTGTCTCACAATAGTGAGAAGAGAAGGTTAACGTTTTTGTTTTCCAATCGATGATTGGCTGATGTATGTGTAACCAGGGAAGTCCCAAAATGATTGGAAAATGTGGTGAAGTTAATACATCAAAGGTGGTGGTCTCCACATGAGACTCGTCAGCAGTTACAAGAAGTGCCTGTGTCTGACTGGTGGTAGGACCAGAGGATAAAGGGGTACCGTTAATAAAACTAACGGAGACAGGTTTGGGTTTTGAAACAATAGGTATTTTATTAAGGGAGACAAAACAAATGTCAATGTAGTTTCCACAAGATCCTGTGTCAATCATAGCCTTGGTGGTGATCCTAGTTTGGTCCCACTGCAATGTTAATTGAACAAAAAGATAAGGATTAGAGAAGGAAGTTGTGAGTCCCCCTAGCAAGACATTTGAACACTCACCCTCTTTTCTGCGGACAAGAGGACAGTCGTTTACCAAATGATTCGGGGATGCGCAGTACATGCAAAGATGTTCGGTTTTCCTCCTGGCACGTTCAGAAAGGGTCAGAGGTGGACGTATCATTCCTACTTCCATAGGAGTAGGGTCATCAGGCAACATCCGAGAAGGACTGGAAAATGGTGAGCCCATCTTCTCAGCCTTTCTTTCTCGTAGTCGTCTGTCAATATTGATACTGGTCTGGATCAGTCCCTCTAGAGTGCCAGGTAAATCCGCTCGGGCGAGCTCGTCTTTAACGGCCTCAGATAGGCCGAGTCTAAACTGCGTTCGCAAAGATGTGTCTTTCCACCCTGAATCAGGGGACCATCTTTTAAAATTCGCCACGAAATCTTCAACAGGTCTCCTTCCTTGTTTTAAGGCCCATAATTGTGTGTCAGCGGTACTCTGCTTGTTGGGGTCTTCATATAAAGTAGCAAGTTGTGCTAGAAATAAGGGATAAGAATTAAGGAGTGGATCATCCTTTTCAAAGAGAGCATCTGCCCAGGCCCGGGGTTCACCCGTTAAATAGGAGATGATAGTACAAACCTTAATTTGGTCAGTGGTGTAGGTTAGAGGTTTTAACAAAAAAAACAATTGACATGCGTTTTTAAATTCACGGAATTTGCTCCGATCACCAGAAAACACTATAGGAGGGTTTATCTTGGGCTCACGGGGCTGAGCAGCAGGAGGCTGTGTGAGACGGCCAAGCTGCTGTCTCAAGGTTTGATTGTCATTTTTTACCTCTGTAAGCGCATGGATCAATGCATCTACTTGCTGTTTTAATTGTAGTACATGAGTGGATAATTCTGCTGAATCCATATTTTTTTTAAAGGCTCGTTCAATCTGTAACGTTCATGCGTTTTTGTTTGTGGATGGATTTACAGCTGCAGAATTATTACACTCAGTAGCCTTGTAGAGAATCTGTTGAACAACATATCCAACTCTCAGGACTTCATCACCGTGTACAGCCTGTTATATACTATATATATACCAATAGATGTTTAATGGAGGGATAGAGTATATGAGGATATAGATGAGAGACAGGCTATTGTATGGTGAGCAGTAGAAGTAGTATTAGGAGAGTTGCAGGTGATGGTAAAGCAGATAGGTTCTGATGTCAAGTATAGTGCAGATGGTAAGAGGACACAGATGGAGTATACTTAGACAGAGTAACCTAGTGCAAGGATAGTTCAAGGTAGTCCCAAGAGCTAACAGTCTTATGCAGGTGATAGTGAATAGATAGATAGATAGTCTTGGTAATTGCAGTAGATGACAGTAGGAGATTGGTAGCAAGAATCCCCTGCGGGGTACTTATCACTTAGATAGGTTTAGGAATAACAGTGTCCATTGGAGAGGGGTGATCCCGTAGCGAGATACGGATCACCAGCGAGGTTTCCGGCTTCAGTTCAGCAAGGAAGGTATGTCAGCAGCTCCGACTTCTCAGGCGTAGGTGCGATGAACATGTGGGTTTGAACGAGCGATGAGTGAGAGCAAACCGGCGATTAAAATAGCCGCTCATAGCGGCGCTCGGCAGTGATGTCATCCAGTCTTAAAGGTATATGCATCCTTTGTTATACAAGATGGGACGCAATTAAGAGAGGAGAAATATGGAAGCAAGGGTACCAGAGGTACCGGAACATTACACCAGATCACTAGGTGAAAACAGAAGGGAAAAAAGCCAAAGAATTGAAAACTGATGCAGCCACCACATCTAATGATTGGTAAGCTGCAATATAGTACATTTTTTGTTTTGGGTTTAATACTGCTTTAATTATTTAGGTACATGTTACACATCAGTGATTTAACATTAGTATCATTCAAAATTTCATTCTAACATTAGTGATGGAAAAATATATGATTTTACAAAGTATTTATTTGTGCTGATTTTATATCTACACATTTGAAAATATTAAAGAATGAAACCCTCCAATGTGGCAATTGCTCTTACATGGCTGAATGTCAGGCTGAACAAGAGAAGTCTAGTTGTCTATAGCTAGAATTAGATTACACAGCCTAGCTAAAATAGCACAAATGAAAAAGCAAGAAGCATTGCAAAAAAAAAACAGCTGCGTGAGCCTAATGCTGACTTGTCTTCAGCAGTACCTGCGATCTATGACCTGTGTTTGCTGACAACAGACCTACCAGTGGCGGCTGGTGCTCAAAATTTTTGGGGGGGCGCAAAAAGAAAAATGTAATAGGTATTGCTTCGCGTCAAAAAACGCAGTAAAAAATTGTGTGACTTTGAAGTCATGGTACAGGCACAGGTGATGGTATAGGCATGGCATAGGTGATGGTACAGGCATGACACAGGTGATGGTATAGGCATGGCACAGATATGGTATAGGCATGTCACAGGTCATGGTACAGGAGATGGTATATGCCCCCTTTCAATGCAGTGACATAGAAACATAGAAACATAGAATGTGTTGGCAGATAAGAACCATTTGGCCCATCTAGTCTGCCCAATATATCTGAATCCTATGAATAGTCCCTGGCCCTATCTTATATGAAGGATAGCCTTATGCCTATCCCATGCATGCTTAAACTCCTTCACTGTATTTGCAGCTACCACTTCTGCAGGAAGGTTATTCCATGCATCCACTACTCTCTCAGTAAAGTAATACTTCCTCATATTACTTTTAAACCTTTGCCCCTCTAATTTAAAACTGTGTCCTTGTGGTAGTTTTTCTTCTTTTAAATATGCTCTCCTCCTTTACCGAGTTGATTCCCTTTATGTATTTAAAAGTTTCTATCATATCCCCTCTGTCTCTTCTTTCTTCCAAGCTATATATGTTAAGGTCCTTTAACCTTTCCTGGTAAGTTTTTTTCCTGCAATCCATGTACTAGTTTAGTAGCTCTTCTCTGAACTCTCTCTAGAGTATCTATATCCTTCTGGAGATATGGCCTCCAGTACTGCGCACAATACTCCAAGTGAGGTCTCACCAGTGTTCTGTACAGCGGCATAAGCACTTCTCTCTTTCTACTGCTTATACCTCTCCCTATACATCCAAGCATTCTGCTGGCATTTCGTGCTGCTCTATTACATTGTCTTCCCACCTTTAAGTCTTCTGAAATAATTACTCCTAAATCCCTTTCCTCAGATACTGAGGTCAGGACTGTGTCAAATATTCTATATTCTGCCCTTGGGTTTTTACGCCCCAGGTGCATTATCTTGCACTTATCCACATTAAATTTCAGTTGCCAGAGTTCTGACCATTCTTCTAGTTTTCCTAAATCCTTTTCCATTTGGCGTTTCCCTCCAGGAACATCAACCCTGTTACATATCTTTGTGTCATCAGCAAAAAGACAAACCTTACCATCGAGGCCTTTTGCAATATCACTTATGAAGATATTAAACAAAATTGGTCCCAGTACAGATCCCTGAGGTACCCCACTGGTAACATGACCTTGTTCTGAATGTTCTCCATTGACTACAACCCTTTGTTGTCTGTCACTCAGCCACTGCCTAATCCACTCAACAATATGGGAGTCCATGCTCAATGACTGCAGTTTATTGATAAGTCTTCTATGTGGGACAGTGTCAAAAGCCTTACTAAAATCTAGATATGCAATGTCTACTGCACCTCCACCGTCTATTATTTTAGTCACCCAGTCAAAAAAATCTATAAGATTTGTTTGACATGATCTCCCTGAAGAAAACCCATGTTGTTTTTCATCTTGCAATTCATGGGATTTAAGATGTTCCACAATCCTATCCTTTAATAGGGTTTCCATTAATTTGCCTACTATTGATGTCAGACTCACTGGTCTATAGTTGCTCGATTCCTCCCTACTACCTTTCTTGTGAATGGGCACGACATTTGCTAATTTCCAATCTTCCGGGACGACTCCTGTTACTAATGATTGGTTAAATAAATCTGTTAATGGTTTTGCCAGCTCACCACTAAGCTCTTTTAATAATTTTGGGTGTATCTCATCAGGACCCTGTGACTTATTTGTCTTCACTTTAGACAGCAATCTTAGAACGTCTTCCTCTGTAAAGACACATGCATCAAATGATTCATTAGTCATCCTTTCGAGTGGAGGTCCTTCTCCTTCTTTTTCTTCTGTAAAAACTGAACAGAAGTATTCATTAAGGCAGTCGGCTAGCCCTTTATTCTCTTCTACATACCTTCCGTCCTTTGTTTTTAATTTAGTTATTCCTTGTTTTAATTTCCTTTTTTCATTTATATATCTGAAGAATGTCTTATCCCCCTTTTTCATAGACTAAGCTAGTTTTTCTTCTGCCTGCGCTTTAGAAGTTCTTATAACTTGCTTGGCCTCTTTCTGCCTAATCTTGTAGATTTCCTTATCTTCATTGCTCTGGGTTTTTTTATAATTACAAGATGCTAGCTTTTTATTTTTAATGATTTGGGCCACTTCTGCTGAGTAACACAGTGGTCTCTTCCTTTTTTTGCTTTTACTGACAAGTCTAATGCAATTTTCTGTTGCCTTCAATAATGCACCTTTTAAGTAGTCCCATTTCTCCTGGACTCCATGTAATCCGTTCCAGTCTGATAAGGACTCATTTATGACTAATTTCATTTTTGAAAAGTCTGTTTTTCTAAAATCTAAAACTTTTGTTTTTGTGTGGTGTGACTCTTTCACAGTTCTTATATTAAACCACACTGACTGGTGATCACTAGATCCCAAGGTTTCGCCTACAATGACATCATATACCGAATCCCCATTTGTGAATACCAAATCCAAAATGGCCTCCCTCCGGGTTGGCTCCTCAACCACTTGTTGCAGAGACAAACCCAGTAGGGAATTTAGAATATCTGTACTCCTGGTAGAACTTGCTTTTTTGGTTTTCCAGTTTATATCTGGAAGATTGAAATCTCCCATAATGATAACTTCTCCTTTCATTGTAATTTTAGCTATTTCTTCAACTAGTAGATCATCTAGTTCTTTAACTTGACCAGGTGGTCTATATATCACACCTACACGAGTTACTGCATGATTAGCAAACTGCAACGTAACCCAAACTGACTCTATGTTGGCCTCACCAACTTGTATTAGGTTAGATTTAATGCTATCTTTCACATACAGGGCCACTCCTCCTCCTTTCTTGCCTTCTCTGTCTCTTCTGTATAAAGAGTACCCTGGTATGGATATGTCCCAGTCATTTCTTTCATTAAACCATGTCTCCGTAACAGCCACTAAATCTACATTCTCAGATGCCATTATTGACCCAAGTTCATTGATTTTTTTACCTAAACTGCGAGCATTTGTGGACAGGACTCTGAGCTTATCATTTCTTAACCTCTGTGCTTCTGACCTGTTCTGGCATTGTTTCGGGGGGCAATTGGACTCTTGTATTTCCACTCTTTTGCCCCCCTTCCTAGTTTAAATACTCTTTCGCAAATTCTTGGAATTGTTCACTAAGTACATTTGTTCCTTTGAGAGAAAGATGCAAACCATCTTTTTTGTACAGTTCCTTACTATTCCAAGTAGAGCTATCATGAGAAACAAAGCCAAATCCTTGCTCTTGACACCATTTACTAAGCCATATGTTGAGCTCCTTTATGCGCCTCTGCCTATCATTTTGAACATTATGCACAGACAGAACTTCAGAAAATGAAATCGTGGATGCAAAATCCTGTACGTCATTACCAAGTGTGATAAAAGATTTTTTCACCTCTGACACTTCATTGCAAGCCAGGTCATTTGTCCCTAGATGGACAAGAACATCCACGTCCCCTTCCTGCTTTGCTTGCTTAACAATATTAATAATACGTCTTCTATCTCGTCTAGCAGTAGCACCAGGGAGACATCTCACAAAACCATTTTCTTTAAGCTCCACACTTCTTATGATTGAATCACCCAGCAACAGCTGCTTCCTTTGAGACTTCACTTTATCTTTTTTGTCCTTGGCTGCAGTCTTGCATACATTAGACATAGGAGTCGATGGTTTCTCACCCTCTGTGCTTGAGTCCATATCCATGTTGTCCTTACATTCTGAGAGTGTTGCAAATGAATTATGGAGAACCACCGACTATGGGACATGTCTTCTATCCACCACTTTAAGTCTTCCAGAACCTACAGTAACCCATCTGCCATTTCTGGGGGTCCTCTGTGGCAGTGGCATTGCAGCAGTCCCAGCTGGAGTTTGTTTAACAGATAATTTAAATATCTCTGATTTCAAAAATGCAATTTCCTGCTGCAGTAAGGAGAATTGTCTACAGATCTGACAGCATCCGAATCTCCAAAGAGTGGAACATGAAATAAATGCACAACAATTCCTGCACTGAACCAAGTCTGCCATTTTAAAGAGGAGAAAAAAAAAAAAAAAAAATTATAAATTTAAGTCAAACAAATCTTACCTTTTTTTTTTTTTTTCCTTTTTTCCACCTTCCAGCCTACCTCCTGACTATCTCCTGCAATATCTCTTCACTGTACTTAAAATGTTGTACTTGAATGGTGTACTTGCAGCTAATGCGTACATGCCCCCTTTCAATGCAGAGACCAGTGTACATGCCCCCTTCAATGCAGAGTTCAGCGTGCGTGCCCCCTTCAATGCAATGAACATTGTGCTGTGCCCCCTTCAATGCAATGAACACTGTGCTATGCCCCCTTCAATGCAATAAACACTGTGCTGTGCCCCCACAATGCAGAGTTCAGCGTGCATGCCCCCTTCAATGCAACTGTGCTGTGCCCCCTTCAATGCAATAAACACTGTGCTGTGCCCCCTTCAATGCAATAAACACTGTTCTGTGCCCCCTTCAATGCAATGAACACTGTGCTGTGCCCCAACAATGCAGAGTTCAGCGTGCATGCCCCCTTCAATGCAATAAACACTGTGCTGTGCCCCCTTCAATGCAATAAACACTGTGCTGTGCCCCATTCAATGCAATAAACACTGTGCTGTGCCCCCTTCAATGCAATAAACACTGTGCTGTGCCCCCTTCAATGCAATGAACACTGTGCTGTGCCCCCTTCAATGCAATAAACACTGTTCTGTGCCCCCTTCAATGCAATAAACACTGTGCTGTGCCCCCTTCAATGCAATAAATACTGTGCTGTGCCCCCTTCAATGCAATAAACACTGTGATGTGCCCCCTTCAATGCAATAAACACTGTGCTGTGCCCCCTTCAATGCAATGAACACTGTGCTGTGCCCCCTTCAATGCAATAAACACTGTTCTGTGCCCCCTTCAATGCAATGAACACTGTGCTATGCCCCCTTCAATGCAATAAACACTGTGCTGTGCCCCCTTCAATGCAATAAACACTGTGCTGTGCCCCCTTCAATGCAATGAACACTGTGCTATGCCCCCTTCAATGCAATAAACACTGTGCTGTGCCCCCCTTCAATGCAATAAACACTGTGCTGTGCCCCCTTCAATGCAATGAACACTGTACTGTGCCCCCACAATGCAATGAACACTGTGCTGTGCCCCCTTCAATGCAATAAACACTGTGCTGTGCCCCCTTCAATGCAATAAACACTGTGCTGTGCCCCCTTCAATGCAATAAACACTGTGCCCCCTTCAATGCAATAAACACTGTGCTGTGCCCCAACAATGCAGAGTTCAGCGTGCATGCCCCCTTCAATGCAACTGTGCTGTGCCCCCTTCAATGCAATAAACACTGTGCAGAGTTCAGCGTGCGTGCCCCCTTCAATGCAACTATTCCGTGCCCCCATCAATGCAGAGTTCAGCATGCAAGCCCCTTTCAATGCAGAGCGCCACAGCATTGTCCCCAATCACTGCAGAGCGCCACAGCATTGTCCCCAATCACTGCAGAGCGCCACAGCATTGTCCCCAATGATTGCAGAGTGCGCCACAGCATTGTACCCCAATGATTGCAGAGTGCCACAGCATTGTACCCCAATGATTGCAGAGCGCCACAGCATTGTACCCCAATCACTGCAGAGTGCCACAGCATTGTACCCCAATGATTGCAGAGTGCGCCACAGCATTGTACCCCAATGATTGCAGAGTGCCACAGCATTGTACCCCAATGATTGCAGAGCGCCACAGCATTGTACCCCAATCACTGCAGAGTGCCACAGCATTGTTCCCCAATGATTGCAGAGCGCCACAGCATTGTCCCCCAATGATTGCAGAGCGCCACAGCATTGTCCCCCAATGATTGCAGAGCGCCACAGCATTGTACCCCCAATGATTGCAGAGTGCCACAGCATTGTCCCCCAATAATTGCAGAGCGCCACAGCATTGTCCCCCAATGATTGCAGAGCGCCACAGCATTGTCCCCCAATGATTGCAGAGTGCCCACAGCATTGTACCCCAATGATTGCAGAGTGCCACAGTATTGTACCCCAATGATTGCAGAGTGCCCACAGCATTGTACCGCAATGATTGCAGAGTGCCACAGCATTGTACCCCAATGATTGCAGAGTGGCCACAGCATTGTACCCCAATAATTGCAGAGTGGCCACAGCATTGTCCCCCAATGATTGCAGAGCGCCACAGCATTGTCCCCCAATGATTGCAGAGCGCCACAGCATTGTCCCCCAATGATTGCAGAGCGCCACAGCATTGTCCCCCAATGATTGCAGAGCGCCACAGCATTGTCCCCCAATGATTGCAGAGTGCCACAGCATTGTCCCCCAATGATTGCAGAGCGCCACAGCATTGTACCCCAATGATTGCAGAGCGCCACAGCATTGTCCCCCAATGATTGCAGAGCGCCACAGCATTGTCCCCCAATGATTGCAGAGCGCCACAGCATTGTCCCCCAATGATTGCAGAGCGCCACAGCATTGTCCCCCAATTATTGCAGAGTGCCAGCATTGTCCCCCCATGATTGCAGAGCGCCACAGCTTTGTCCCCCAATTATTGCAGAGTGCCAGCATTGTCCCCCAATGATTGCAGAGCGCCACAACTTTGTCCCCCAATGATTGCAGAGTGCCAGCATTGTCCCCCAATGATTGCAGAGTGCCAGAATTGTCCCCCAATGATTGCAGAGCGCCAGCATTGTACCCCAATTATTGCAGAGTGCCCACAGCATTTGTACCCCAATCGATGCAGAGACCAGCGTGCGTGCTCCCTTCAAACTTACCTGGCGGCGGCGCGGCTCAGCTTCTTCCTCCTCTTCTGCGGCGGGTCCTACTCCCTCGTCTCGGCGGCAGGAACCGGCGGGCGGCCTCTCCTTTTCTCTGAGCGGCGGTGACGGTGAGTGACTGACGCACGCACCGGCACCGCCCCTATTGCGACGTCAGCGATATCCTGGATGATGATTGGTCCAGGCTGTAGACTGGACCAATCACAGCCAGGATATCAGAAAGTGGGGGTGTCCAATCGCAAAGACTTGCGCCCAGGTTACCCCCCTACCCCCCAGAAGGCAGCCAATCGGCGCCTCTTCTGGGACGTAACCCCCCCCCCCCCTAGCCACCAGTTCCTTCAGGCGAGGCCGGCGAACCCAATTTTTTTTTTGTACAACTTTATTTGTTCGTTTTTTTTTTGTTTTTTTTTTTGTTTTTTTTAGGGGTAGGGGGCGGCGCCCTGGCGCCCCCTATGCACGGGCCGCCACTGAGACCTACCTTGCCTTGTCCTGCTCCTGAACTTTTTGGAGTCCAGCCTTTATCTTAACTACACTTCATCTATACCTGATCTTCTTACCTATTACCGGCTCTGGAATCAATTCTGACTACATGCCTGTTGCCGTCTTTGTACCTGATCTGCCTGCCCATTGCTGACCTGGCTTGTACCTTCACTCTAGACCAGTCTCCTGCCTTCATACATCTGTCTGCTGATCCTGAGAGCAGTCGCCTACAGCATTTTCTGATTCATTGACACCATGGCTTCTCTGTGCCCCACTTTTTACAGTGAGGGGGCTGAATTATACAAAAGCCCCCTTATTAGCCCTTCTAAGCTTGTTGGCCCTAGATCAGAGGCCATGTAGTGCATTGTGGTTTAAACAAAAATTCTCCAGGATAAATATGTACAAACCTTTGCTGGGACTGTCAATGTCAAACACTCAGGATTTGCCTCAAACCCATGGTATTGGGAAACTCTAGCCTCATCCCTACTCACTATCCTACTAAAGAAAATACCAACAATAAGGCACAGTGCTATGTATCTGGTGAATCTGCCCTAAAGCACAATGGATCAAGGCCTATTACTTAATCAGCTTAGTACTTAACTATTACATATGAAAAGAACCAGAAGTAGCCTTGGTAAACAGATATTTGAAAAAGCTCTTAACCGACTGATCCGTTTCATATTCAATGCTACCAAACAAGTTATTGCTCACCAAAATCCCCATATTATAATTTACAGAAGTCAAAAACAGACTAAAACAGTATTATAAAAAAGAGAAATTGACATCTAATACTCGGTGCATATTATAAAGTTTAAAAAAATCGGGTGCCAATGAATTGATTATAGCAAACCTATTAAAGTATCCCTACCCATTTATGTGCCAATATTGAAGACTTCCCAACCAAGGGACAAACAACCCCCCTCTCTTTCTCCCTATTTTCCTACTTTATTTTTCTTTTAATTTATTCTTTAATTTTACTTCTTTTCTTCACTTCTCTTCTTCCTTTCTCTCTTTGACCCTCCTATATTACAACACTGCACCCTCTCAAGCAACGATAGACACTCAATTTTAACTCAATCTACTCTTACCCCTTATACTGATTTCCATTTTGATACTATACTTGTTACATTTGCAACTTTTGTTAATACTTGTGCACATATTTTTAAGAATGAATATTATGCAATATTTTATATTGTCTCCCCCATTCTCAAAAGACAACTATTTATACTAACTGTGTATTTCTTACACTGTTACTTTGCAGTAATTTAATAAAAATATTGTACAAGAAAGAGGTTCACCAGCCTGTTATTTTCTGCAATAAAAAAATTGACTTTTTCTTCTTCATTTTCTGCCTGGTAATTCTTAAGCTGAAAGGCCAGTAAAATATTGCTTCTTTTCAGCTTGTATCTTGATGAAGTAATCAAAAATATATTCATGCTGGTTGTGTAACAAGGAGTCTGTTATACCAAAGGCAAATTACATCAAAAGCAATGGATAAACATTTGTTGTATTCCCATACTGATGATTAAGGCTCTGAGCAGTTCAATCCTTTGAAGCTTGAGTATTTACCAGCTGGAGTCATGAGGGAATAATGGATGTGTGATGACTATACAATTAGATTAGTTGTTATATTAACCCAGTGTAAAATATCAAATCCAGGGAATGACCCCCTTCTGTGGGTAGCAGACCAAACTGCTTAGAGGTACCCTTGTTCATCCATAGTCCAAAGTAATTCTTCACTATACTGTGGTCATCCGCCCATGCAGATTCAGGTATTCCAGAATTAGTATTGAGAGAAACCTTGTAAAGTTAAAGCATTGGCAGTTCCCATCTCTCAGCATAGAACTGAGCATCTGGTTGCTATAGCAGCATGTTTTAGTGAGGACATGACACTTAGTCAATCTAAGGTTTCATTATACAGAACAGATCACCCTCCCTAGAGAAGCTGTATGGAACTCTGGAACTTTCTCTGCAGTATAATGTAATCTAGAAGAAATAACGGAGAACAGAGGTTGATTTGCTAAAGGCAAATATAGTGTGTACTTTGCAAAGTGCAGTTGCACTCTGCAAGTGCAGCTGCTCCAGAGTTTAGTAAATAAGCAGAAGCTCTGCTGACTACTATCATTCGATCATGTGCAAGCAAAAATGCTGTTTACTTGTACGTGACTGGGTACTCTGCAAAGTGAAGCTGTACCTCATTTACTAAGCTCTGGAGTAACTGCACATGGCGAGTGCAACTGCACTTTGCGAAGTGCACAGCCTATTTGCCTTTAGTAAATCAACCCCATTGTGCTTAGCAACCCCCCTACAGCCTCTGTCACCAGCGAACTCAGTAAGGCAATCTGGGCTAAGAAGCAGTTCTGGCAGGCTGTTCCAACAGAATGACACTGGCTGAGTACGAATATTTTAGTCATCCTGGAAAGATGCAACAGTTTGCCCTTGGGATATATTTTTTGAATTCAGGCCCACTCCTAGTGATACTAGTTGATATTAATTATTGATACTACATTTCTTCACACTTTAGAAATGAGTCTGATACATAGATATGTCTCCTATAGCCATCACAGTGGTTGCCACAGCATGTTGGTTTGTGCTTAAGTATGGCCATGTTTGTCCTGCCGGGCCCTCGTGGGTCCCAGGCCCACAGCTCCCGAATCAGACGTTCCCAGCAGCGGCCAATGGAATATGAGCATGCGATCTCTTTTTCAACAGATTTGTAAGTATGGGCCCCTTGGTGGCCCCTTAGTGTTTTGCAATAGTACAAGATTATTTTCAATTTTTATTACATACCATAAACTGACAAAAGACTTTATGTATTGCTTTAACCCCTGAGGAAGTGAACGGTTGTTCACAAAACGTGTCGGGCTTCCAGGATACCATTTTCATACGTATCATTGACTGTTCTATGGAATACTGTACCTGACTATGTATATAATATACTATGTATAACATCACAAATCTGTTTGACAATACGGCACTTGTTTGTGTTTACTAAAATCAAAAAACAAACACAAGGGCGCATCGGCCTAGTGCATTATAATCCACAAAGATTTTATTTAATAAAAGGTATAAAAATACTTACAAATAAGTTCTTGGCACAAGAATATCAAATGGATTTATTGCCATCAGTATCCGAACCAAAGGGTATATCGTCCTCTGCAGCTTGAAGGCTTACGCGTTTCAAGGCTTTGCCTCTTTCTCAGAGCCTCACATCTTGTTTGTGTTTACTTGTTGACATTGTATGTACTAATAAATTTGTATTTCATATCTCATCATTGGGCGTGTTGCACCTCATTTAAACTAAAAATTCTGGATGGACCATCTGCACACTGCTACACCCTTTCCAGCAAACTATGCAATGAAAAACAGGAATATCTAGTTCACACATATTGCAATACATGTTTACGCTGACCAACTGCGTCAAAGTAATCCATCTTCTGGCCAGTCCTACTCTGCATTGCCACTGCAAATGCTACAGTGGACACTATGCCAATATGGGGCATAAAGACCCAAGGTGCGGGAGAGCAACCTCATTTAAAGTCCCACGGGGAAACTGCTGCAACTTTCTATAATAATTAGGGATGGAGGTGCATCATTTATTATTGTCCTGGAAAGGTAGCTTTCTATTTGAAAATACTTGCTGAGATCAATGTCAAGGATAGGAGAAGAAACTGTTTTAAAGTCAACATGTAAAGGGTGAGGCAATAGCGGTATGATTTTAACAAAATGCCATGAGGATTTGCTATTTGTATGCTGTATTTTTGCCAAGCCAGCAAAGGATTCCCATGCAGATATCCAATCAAAGTTGATGTAAAAGAGATGTCTACAGAGAGCACAGTAAAGAGCAGAATTTAAATGGTGGGCCATAGACTGTGCTTTGTTGGAGGTCAGCTTTCGAGGGAAGGTGTGCTGTCCAGTTCATTAATGCAGAGATTTAGTTAGAAAGAATCAGAGAGAATCACATTGTAACATAGTCACTCAGCATTTCTTTTTCAAAACATTTATTGAAGGTTGGACAGATAGATCATTACAATAAATGAAAATATACCTATGGTATTATTTGACATAGGTAACAAACAGGCTAGATAAGGCGATGGAAAAAAACAGTTTGCAAATGTTACAGAGTAAAAATACAATACAATGTATAAAGGGGGACAGGAGCAGGGATTTGAATCATTTCTACCATAGACTTGAAAGATGGGGGGTGTGAGGTAGATGGTGCTGCCTATGTTAATATTCCACTCAGGGTTTAACAAAATGGTGTATAAATATATAAATCCTCATATAATGTTAGTGCCACATAAATTACATCACATTGAGTAGAGTATATACATATAAAAAATTGATATATAAAAGTGCAAATAGTGCAATAAAGTGTCAAGTGGTATTCCAATCAAGTGCTTTCTGGTATTGCAGAGGTTACCAATATATACATCAATAAATGTGTCAAGGTGTCTGTAGTGCAGCAAAGTGCTAGGTGATGGTGCAACAAAGGTGCTTACTGATATTGTAAAGGAATCAATAAATCACCACAAATAAATATCTATAAATACTCTGCATGTGATACAAGGTAGAAAATCAGCAGAAATCAATAGTTTTATAAATAAATAAATCAAAAGGGGCTAAATTAGGTGAATAAAAGTGCAATAATAACGGAATTAGCATTAAAGTGACTGGTGCAATTCGACCCACTTGCTCCACTGCCCAGTGGGTAGCCAAAAAGAGGTTGGTGGTGGGTATTAATAAATTAATAAGTGATTGGGGTGGTAATAAATACATAAAAGTCCATATAATTGTATTTGGTGCAAAGTCCAAAAATTTAATAGGGTAGTTCCTCGAGGTGATCCAAAGTGGATGTGCGGGTGAGGAATCTTGTGCTCCCCTCTCAGTTCAGCCCGCACTTACCAGAGCTATGTACCCCTACAGGGGTGACCAGTGTGTAATTAATACTGGGGTTCACTCCTATACGGTAGGGATCCTGGACCCTGGTACCAATAGCTTTAGTCTTCCAGTCAGATCATCTCTTAAGGCTAATGTAATACATTCAATGGGATCGGTAAAACATCAGCATCCAAGGTATATTTGAGGGTAGATCCAGATCATATATAAGGAAAAATGCCTCATATAGTGAAGTATTGTAAAATATATTCCCATTTAAGAAAGGTACTCACATCACAGCAACAGGTAAACGAGCATGCATGTATTAGGGACCGCAACTTCCTCGTATAGCGGTGGACTTCCGGAACGCTATGCGTTCCAACCGCCGGATGTGCGTTCCAACAAAAGCGGAAATGACTTATAGGTGAGCCTAATAATTGACTTGGTTACCAATATAATAAATAGGGGAGACAAGAAGGTGTATGGCCCTAATGGGTAAATAAATATAAAAACAGAGAATGACAGGAAATAGAGGGCAGGATCAGCTGAGAAAACTATATGAATCCCGGGTAGATAGTATTCCAGGAAGGGGGAGAAAAATGTCCTCAAATAGACAGTAATATTCTGTCAAAATTAGGTGGTTGTGAATAAGATATCCATGGTTCCCATAGTTTGTAAAACAAAATATTTCATGGAAGTTTTTTGAATTTTCTAATAGCTTTTCATTAGACATAATGCTATTGAGTCTATATTCAAAGTCTTCAAAACTAAAATTAGATTTCCAGGCTCTGACTATCATGAGCTTGGTGGCTGTGAAAATATGTGTCAAGTAACTGTTCCGTCTGTAAGAGGGCAGGAACAGGTTTGTTCAGTAAAGCTTTAAAATATCTCATTGAATATTTGTATGGAGAAGAATGTGAATGAGGTTACACTGTTAAATCCAAAGTTTAGATACTTTACAGCACTGTTATCAAAAATGGGTCTTAGTGCCTGGTTGGGAGCAACCTCTAAAGCACAACTAGGGGTATGTCAGATGAATTCCCCTAAACGAATAGGGGTGTCAGGCCACTTATTATAGAAATTGCAGAAATAAGACACAGTTATTTTAGCAGCAGGAGGAGAGGGGCGGGGAGCAGATGGGCACAGACTAGCCGACAGGCAGGAGGGGAGGGGAAGGGAGGAGAGACAGTGGGCTGACGGAGGCATGTACATTGACCATGGATCAGCAGCCATCATAAACGTGGTCAGTTTACAGAGGGGTGGGCAGCACCCGGCAGGATCAACCAGGTATTTTAGATTATACAAAGTGATACATTACACAGCACAAGCACTGTGCTGTTATACATGCTTTAAAGGAACAGGAACAGGATCCATTTTTATAGAGTTAAAACCATTTTAGGGGAATGTCATGCATTTGGGGAAGCTATTCAATGGTTCTGATACCATTTAGTGTGAGCAGGTAGCAAACACCTCTAAAACCATTTCATTTCACCATGAAAATTTATATGGGTGGTCTGCTTCTGGTGAGGGGTCACCAATTCATGGAGTATTTGCCACACAGGCATATAGAGAGGTGATGTAACTTTGGATCCTTCTATATTTTTGGTTCTGTACTATGCATATGTACTACATTTACACTTTATCAAGTCCTTCCATTCAAACTACCCTTCCTTTCCGACCTCTTTTTTCTGTTTCCTCCCACCCTCCCATTTCAGTAGGTAATTACTTCCTTCTTCTCCATTCTTCACTACCTCCATTCTTTTTCTTTCTTCCCTTCATGCTTTTTTTCCCCTTCTTCTTGCCTCCACCCTTCTTTCATTCCCTCTTATTATTCAATCACTCAGTGCCCTTCTGTTTTCCCTTTCCTTTCTCTCTCTTCCACACTTATCTTTAGTCTTATTCCCTCTATCTTCATGTTTTCACTGCCTCTCCTTCTCTTTCCTTATTTCATTCCCTTTTATGCTTCTATTCTTCCCTTACTTATGTCTTTTTCTATCATTTTTACTACTTTAATCCCTCTGTCCCTTTTATCCCTCTAAATTGTGCTACAAAAAGTGTTAGATGTTGGGTACTGTCAACAACCGCTGCCAGAAAAATTGCAGCTTGCAAAAATGCCCTGGCAAAAATTAGGAGCTAAGAGAGTAATGATAACCCTGCATAAACTATTATAGCATCATTACTCATCCACTAGAGTGCGCTGTTACCCTCTACCTAGTCTTTGACTTAGTCTGGGTCACAAATAAGTGATGTTAAACCTTTTCATATTTTTGTATATTTGGTTGATTTTATGAGAATTAAAACTACGTTTTTCATTGCACTGAGAGGGCTAAAATAGAATGCAAAAAAATCAAAAGTTTCTTACAAAATCCTTAAAAAAAAAATGTATATCTTTGCATTATTTTTTTCTACCCAGCTTTTTATTCATTATTTGTAGTGCAAGTTCAGCATTGTAGGAGGAACAGGAACAGTGCTAATCCTTACAATCCTTGGAGCTTTTCTTGTTTGTGATTAAAAATATAGAAATTACTTCTAGAAGATATGCGCCCAGCATGCCACATACGTGGTCTGGTATGCATTTCTTACTATGCTAACACCAGGCCATATGCTCTTCAAAACAGGATGGGTGGATGGTGGATGTTTTAAAAGTGGGGTCCCAAAAAATGGTTCACATCAAAGTACCTGCCTATGCTTAAAAATCTTCCAAAAACATTTTTAAATCCATGGCTTTGCTAAGAGGATATAGCTTCATGTACACCCAGCCTACTTTGACGTCAAAATTGCGGTTTGCCTTTTTTTCGGCGATCAAAACCTTACCATCCTGAATGCGATTCTTCTGAGTTCATGAGAGGGAGGTTGAAGGAGGTTGAAGTTCCCCATAACGGCTCCTAAACTCCGGTAAAAGCCTATGTGTACATTTACAAACAGGCCTTTATAGAGTTTAGTTTAGGAGCTTCGGCAAAAAATGGCAAAAGCTCCTAAACTCAACTTTGGAAACTGTAGTGTACATGAAGCCGAAGTGAGTCACAGCAGATACTGCCCAATCTAATTAATAGGGCACTTTTTATCCTCATCTTGGACACAAAAGGCAGGTGTGGTGGCAGCATTCACACGTTAGTATATACAGTAAATAGTGTGGCCCCCATGCAGGCCACTTAATAAAATGGATAAACTCTGGAGATCTATGAGTTTATGAAATTATTATTAATATTTCTCTGTTTCATTTTGATAACATTTCACTGACTCCCTGTACAACAGTGCAAATTGACCTAATGCCGTCACACGGGGTCACATGCTTCTTCATACCTGCAAATAGCATGTATTTCTGAAAGCGGAAGTTCAGCCAAAAACTAGCCAGCCACATTCTAAGACTAATCTCTCTAACCCTGTAAAGAAAAAACCTCTATACATACCTTTTCTGAAGCCGATCCGGTCTCCAGCGGCGGAGGGCTCTGAGGAAGAGGCGTATACGTCGAAACGCGTCAGTCGTCATCCTAAAACGACAATGGACATTCGTATGGACTACTTCTGACACTCAAGTTTCTGAGTCCGATATGATTGATTTCATCTGCGTTTGTGAGTAGCCATTTTTATGTTACAACAATAAAGCCATTATTGAGGATAATGCGCTAGGTCGGTGCGCCCTTTTTTGTGTTTTTTGTTGGCGGATGCTGTGTGCAGGAGACAGCCGACAACGGCTTTCATTGCTGGTTGCCTCGTCTGCACCCGCCTCCACAGAGAAGCTGCCGCTGACAGCTCAGCGTGGGACCGGAGCGGATTGGCTTCGGAAAAGATATGTATAGCGATATAGCAATTTTTGCTTTGCAGGGTTAGATAGATTAGTCTTAGAATGTGGCTGCCAGTAGATTTAGAGTTAGGGTCCTTTCACACGAGCACTTAGATCAGATCAGGCGGATCTGATCAGATGCTCCATTCAACCCTATGGGGCAGCGGATGTCAGCGGAGACATGTCCGCTGACACCCGCTGCCATCCGCATCCGATCCTGTCTGTGAAATCCAGATGGATGGAAACCCTATTTTCCATCCGTCCAGGAGATCGGATCGAATGAGAGTGGACAGGCGGTCCCCTGCTGAGCAGCACTGATCCGCCTACGGAGGCGGACCGTGTGAAAGAGCCCTTAGTTAGTTTTGGCTGGCCACATCATTTATTCATAGGGTTAGATAGATTAGTTCTAAAAAGAAAAGAATATAGAGGACGCACCAGCCTAGTGCATTATCTTTTGCATCAATTTATTGTATAAAAAAAGTATGCAGAGCTCTGATGAAGAGGGAACCCCCTTGAAACGCGTCAGCTATTTTTGGAGGTCTTCATTCCAGGACTGTCTCCAGTTTTTCGACCATGCTGAATGGAGAACTTGGTAGACATATACCTTTTACCTTGCCTGTAATTTCTTCACGTTTGAGAGTATAATGTGCATACTTTTTTTATACAATAAATTGTTGCAAAAGATAATGAGAGAAAAATTCTATTTTTTTTTTTTTTTTTTGATAGATTAGTCTTAGAATGTGTTTGCCAGTAGATTAAGACTCCGTTCACATTTTCACATTAGGTCGCTCCGACTTAGGGGGCGACCTGTGAAGTCGCGTGCAGCGCGACTTCGGCGCGACTTGCACGGACTTCACATAATGGAAGCCAATGCAAGTCGCCTCCAGGTCGCCTCCAAGTAGTACAGGACCCTTTTTCTAAGTCGGAGTAACTTGTGTCGCTCCTAGTAGAACGGCTCCTGTACTACACAGTGGGATCGACGGTGCACGACTTGTCAGACTGACCAAGTCGTCTGACAAGTCGTACCAATGTGAATGGACACTTAGAGTTCGTTTTTGCCCGGCCACGTTATTCATTCACAGAGTTCTGTGAATAGGAAACTACAAGTACTGACAGCCTTTGGTACTGTCGGCTTGTAGTCCGACTACTCAGTGAATTATATTCATATGGTGCTGTTGAGCACTCTGGTAGTTCTTTGTCTCTTCCTCTCATTGTGTATCTGCTACAATGATACAATGACAGTCTGCAGGAGTTCTGCATGGTACCCGCGATCTGCTAATCGCAGGTGCAATGCTTTACAGAATCCAAGTAAAAAAAAAAATAATAAAGGGACATTTTTTTACTTGCAAAAAGATTTGTATTCATTATTTTTTTTAAAAAGCTGAACTTATCCTTTAAGTTGCTTGTGAACTAAGGTCATTTGATTTTAAGGACCTTAGCACTCCTGGGCCATCAAGCAGCTGCCATTATAGCAGGCACATCAAACAAGTGGGGCTTTTTTGGGGGGGCTGCATGCTGCTCTTTCACTGCTTGGTGGCCCTTAACCTGTTTAATGATTATGACCTTAAAAAAAGCTCAAGCTACTCTCTGATCGATGAATGTTGCAATAATGTATATTTTGCATTGGTGTCACTGTCAATACACTCTGGTGATTGAATGCTTCAGCTTAGGCTTTGTTAACATCTAGGGATTGCTATTTTTTTACAGGTGTTTTTCGGGTGTTTTTTTTCTGGTGTTTCTGCAGCGTTTTGTGCAGGAGTTTTGAGTTGACAAGTGACCAATGAAAAGCAGTAAAACACCTGGAATCTGCCAAAAACAAGCTCATACATTTTTGAGCGACAGGAATTTTTTTTAGGGAGGCAGAATGCTCTAATATTAACAAGGACCATTGAAATGAATGGGATTTGCCTTGTTGGGCGTTTTTAGAGGTGAGGCTTAGAGCAAAAAATCACCCAAAAATGCCTAGATGTGAACAGAGCCTTAAGTTTTTTGTCCCTTTTTCTGGGATACAATTATACAGTATAAGCTGCAAGTATTACTATAAAATTGGAAACCATAAATGCTATAATAACTTTCTGAAATGAATTAGGGGTGGCCCTTAGTAAACAACATGTGGCCCCTTTTATTTATTTTTTAAAATGTATTTAACTTAATTTGGCTGTTTTATATGAAAATTAGATGAACCCTTTATAGCAAGGGCAAAGAATGTCAGCAACAGTCAACATTCCTGATAATCCTCCTTTTTGGCAGCTCCCTCGGCACATGTTCCCCTGCTCAAAGCTTAATCCAGTATGCTGCAAAGAAAAAATCTATTACGTTCTCCGGGTCTTCCAGGGCATTTACTTATCTCAGCAGTTTGCACTGCACATCACTATGAACCCTTCTTCAAGTGGCTGACGGTCCAAGAAATATGCCAAGATGATCTCATGGTAGCCTTGCACTGTCCTAGATCAATTTCTTTCAGAGAATCTAGGTTTGGCACCGTCTAATCTTCTGTCTGTAATACTCCACATCTCTTTCTACCAGTGCCTATGTCAGTCAGTGTGGATTCTCAGCTGTCCTTAACCTCACTGTGCACAGTAGAGAGCTGCAGCCATAATAGTAATGCAGCAGCTATGAATTCTGCACCACACCACCAGACTCGCTCTCTGCCGACAGTTATCTCTCCAGCTACTTAAAAGCTTTGTAAACCTAAAAAAAACCGCAAGACTCTGGCTCTTAAGGTTGTTTATATATGATTTCTCATGTCAGTATTACATTTCTCCCTGTCAATGTTCTAATATACCTGGTTGATCCTGCCTGTGCCCCTCCTCCTGACAGTAAACTGACCACACTAGCTTGGCTGCTGATCCATGATAGCATGGTAAGTTTACGACTTGTGCCAGCCCACTGGCATGTCCGTGCATGGCTGTGGAAGCTACAACAATCACGTGACCTGCACTATTGAAATAGGGGGGCCAAGGACATGGTCCAAGGACACGGTCAGTACAGGCATACATTTCTCTACAGAAAAATTATTTTGGGATGAGTAAGGTTTACAACCACTACCCTTGTGACAATCAAGAGTAATATTCAAAAAAAAAAGCAAGCAAAAGTGTCATGACTGTAATGATGAGAAGAATGTACACAGAGCTGTTTCAAGGCAAGTGACACACAAAGTTCACAAATCAATATTTAGGCAACGTGCCAGCTACAAACACATGTAAATGTAGCATAGTGTATAAACAACCTATACATTACTCACTTGGGGACCGCCAATCGTAGATATACTGCGGCAGGGCAGCCGCTCTGCATCAGATCACATACCTAGTATCCTAGCATCCCAGGAAGACGTCAGTTGTGACAAAACGCGTTGGGTCACGGCGTGCTGACATCGCCGGTGTTACCCAGAAGGACGGGCACAGCGAGAAGCCGGCTGTCTTTGTTTGTTTTTAAAGCACTTATTTGTCTGCGCACTGTAAGTGTTATTCTTTTTATTGGAATAAATTTGTTTATTGGTTTACACTATTGAGCCTTTATTGTCTCCTTTTATGGTGGATATCTGGAGCCCTTTGGACCCTTAGAATCGTGAGAGGAGTGCTGGTCTTGGGTGACACTTGCTGCCTCTTTCCTGTGTGTGTGTGTGCATCCTTTTTGGGCAATCACTGTCTCTCTTTTGGGTGGATAATCCTCCTGGAATCATTATACATCGGTCCATTTGTATAGTGGCTGTCTGGCTTATATTCATATGTCATCTGGTAAGCAGATTTGCAGATTCGCATGCTATCCAGATATCGATCATAAAAGGAGACAGCACATCACGGTGGAGAACAGCACATCACGTATTTTTATATAATGATTTCACTTTTCTTATCACGAATCACTTTATCTGGACTTTTTTGATTTACTTCATATCAAGGACTTTATTTATCATGTAAAGTTTTAGAGACTGTGCACATTGAATTATTACGTTTGATATTTGTTTATCACTTTTTTCATTTATTTAGCGCAGCTTTTTTACTTTTATTTATATTTGTGTTATCTCACTACAAGCTGCAGCTTGCTTATTTAGAATTATTAGCGCAGTTATACGTTGTTGCCCCAATACGTGATATGACACTTCACACCGCCCGCGACATGCTCCCGCTGTGATTTAACACAAAGGAAGCCCAGCAACCAGCACCCGCCGATTACACAGGACACAGGTCGAATGAGACTCTGCCTATGTAAACAAGGCAGATTGTCGTTCTCTCAGAAGGGAAGGTATTGATCCTGTGTTTCTGCTAAGCAGGAACACAGATCTATGCCTTCCCCTAGTCAAAGCACCTTCCCCACAGTGAGTAAGCACAACTGAGACACACAGTTAACCCTTTGATCGCCCTAGACGTTAACCCCTTCCCAGCCAGTGTCCTTAGTACAGTAACAGTGAATATTATGTTAGCACTGATCACTGTATTAGTGTCACTGGTCCCCAAAAAGTGTCAAAAGTGTCAATTAGGTGTCTGATTTGTCCGCCACAATATCACAGTCCCGCTATAAGTCACCGATCCCCGCCATTACTAGTAAATAAATAAATAAATAAAAATATCCCATAGTTTGTAGACACTATAACTTTTGCGACAACCAATCAATATACGTTTTATTGGGATTTTGTTTACCAAAAATATGTAGCAGGATACATATTGGCCTAAATTTATGAAGAAATTTGATTTTTTACATTTTTTTTATTGGATATGTTTTATAGCAGAAATAAATAAATATTGTTTTTTTTTTTTTGTTTATAGCGCAAAAAATAAAACCGCAGAGGTGATCAAATTCCACCAAAAGAAAGCTCTATTTGTGGTAAAAATGTTATTTGGGTACAGTGTCACACGACCGTGCAATTGTTAGTTAAAGTAACGCAGTGTCATATCACAAAAAATGGCCTGGTCCGGAGCTGAAGTGGTTAAAGCATATCTATGGTCAAAATTTAAAGCCAAAATATTAATTTCCACATTAAATTTCAAATTTTTCTAGCCTACTGCTAATATTTCAAATGATCTTAAAGTTTATAAACTTACTTTGTGAAAAATCTCACACATTTACTTTTATTGTCTGTGACATGTAGTCACTATGCTCTGTGCATTTAGGCATCTAGATGTAGCGAACACGACTTGCTGAAGTTCAAACCGAGCATTAGAATGGAAAAGAAAGAGGATTTAAGTGACTTTGAATGAGGCATGGTTGTTGGTGTCAAACAGGCCGGTCTAAGTATTTCAACAACTGCTGATCTAACTGGGATTTTCACGCACACCCAATTCTAGGGTTTACAGAGAATTGTCCAAAAAGGAGAAAATATCCAGTGAGAGACAGTTGTGGGGAGGAAATTGCCTGGTTGATGTCAGAGGAGATTGGGCAGACTGGTTTGAGATGATAAAAAGGCAACAGTAACGCAAATAGTCACTCGTTACAACCAAGGTATGCAGAAAACCATCGCTGAATGCACAACACATCGAACCATGAAGCAGATGGGCTAAAGCAGCAGAAGACCACACCAGGTGCCACTCCTGTCAGCTAAAAGACAGGAAGCTGAGGCTACAATTCGTATAGGCTCACCAAATTCGGACAATAGAAGATTGGAAAAGTGTTGCCTAGTCTACTGAGTCTCGATTTCAGCTGCCACATTCAGATGGTAGGATCAGAACAACATGAAGGCATGGATCCAGCCTGCCTTAATCAATGGTTCAGGTGGTGATGTAATGGTGTAGGGGAAATTTTTTTGGCACACTTTGGGCCCCTTAGTACCGATTGAGCATTATTTAAATGTCACAGCCTACCCGAGTATTGTTGCTGACCATGTCCATTCCTTTTACCCATCTTCTGATGGCTACTTCCAGCAGTATAATGCACACACAAAGCTCAAATCATCTCACCTCTGGTTTCTTGAACATGACAATGAGTTCACTATACTGCAATGGCCTCCACAGTCATCAGATCTCAATCCAAAAGAGCACCTTTGGGATGTGGTGGAACGGGAGATTCACATCATGGATGTGTAGCCCACAAATCTGCTATCATGTCAATATGGACCAAAATCTCTGAAGAACGTTTCCAACACCTTGTTAAATCTACGCTACAAAGAATTATGCAGTTTCGAAGGCAAAAGGGGTCCATCCCGGGACTAGTTTATATATGTGTAGTACTGCCCCCTAGGGGACTGCTGAGAATTAAACTTTCTGTATTCCCCTGGGTTACCCGTAGCAACAGTCTATGGAAAATCATCACTTTAAATGCTTGGCTCAGACAATGAACAGTCTAGGATATGTTGTTTGGTAGTTTATTGTAGAACTGGGATAGGAGATGGGATGAGTGGGATACTCCAACTGATAACTATTCACAATGTTGAGGACAACTGACTTAGGATGGGGCAAGGCCACTGCTTCACCTTGCCACTGAAGTGAAGATACTTTAATTCTTTAAGTGTTCTTGCTTGAATTATCTCTTCAGAGTTCTAAACTTGGCACCCCTTTTCTCTCTTACTGTGTGTGCTGATACCCGTCCACTGACTCTATCCTCTGGAGGGGTCCCCTTCCTGGGCAGACCCCTGGCAAGCTTCTCTGTACTCACGGACTGTTTATCCAGAGTCACTCTGCCTTCAACTCCACCAGTCAGCTTTCTTGGACCTCTGGATTCAGCCCCACATGCCTGGTTCACAAGGCCGACCGCCTGTGACCACCTGTGACCACCATCCACAACAACAGAAGGAGAGACAGCCGTCACCCTCCTTCCGAGACCTGGCTTCCCGCCCAAAGACCCCTTGCCTCATGTGCTCTTGGCTTTTATACCCTATCCCATGATGCACCTCTCTCTCTGTGCCAGCCCACTGGGACGGTTACAAAAGCCTGTGTATCATTGGCCAGGTTTCCCACCGCACCCAACGTTCCTCCCCATTGGGGACACTCCTTGAGACCAGATGAATACACACTGAGCACAATGAGCAGGCCTAACTATTGATCAGGCTCCCCTGATAAGCAGAGAGAGCAGACTATGTTTTACCTGCTGCTCCCTTGTTAAGCAGGCAGAGCAAATTATTCTCCCTGCCTAGCACCTATCAAGGAGGGCGCTACATATGTAATAAGCACATTTGGCTGCCACATGTACAGTATTTCATAACAAACTATATAGAAATGTGGTTTCTAATAAAGACTAACACACAATAATAAGATTATGTACAGCAAGCTGACTTCTGTGTATATCTAAAAATAATGAAAAGATTATACATTCCCTTTGAAAACTTTATTTGCAAAAATCTGTTTCTGAAATTCCTACATATTTTCTATTGTTCCACGCTGCTGACCTTGTTACTGCTGCAGGCACTAGTCTGGAGGACTCTGATTCTCATGCCTACACTGCATTGTAACATACAAGGCTCCATCTGTGCAGGCTTTGTGTGAAATCTCAGTTTTAGGAGATTTATGCATTTTCCTTGTCATATTTAACTGCAACTTCATTCATTCAAAGGATGACAATACCTCTTTACATTTTACAGATTGAAAAATGCTTCATAACTAAAGCTGTTTTAGTCATGAACTAAGGAACTCAATAAAACAAAAAAATGTATTCTATATTATGCTGGTTTTTATGCCAAGAACCTGGTACCTGGTAGTTGTTGGGGCAGAAAACTAAAGAGTAAAAAGTGGCCCTCTTGACTCAAAACGTAACCTGATTCTCAGAAATCTATAACCTTTAAAGTTGAAGTTTGGATATGAATTTTTTGCACAGTTACATTGTTGCAGCTTGGCATACCCTACATCCATGCCCTGCCTCTCCACTCTGTCCAATCAGGGAATGCCTTGTATTTTTTGAAAAGGCGTTCTCTGGATGGTGGCAGTACCAAGCCAGGTACTACAGGGATAGGTCAAGTAATAAACATGCATGCTTACATTTGGTCCAAGCTGGAAGAAAATCATACCTTAACCTCAGCTTTAATAGTTGACCACCTCCAAACACTAAACCTTTTACCTAACACTAAAAAGTAACCCTTAACACTTAATCTGACACATACTTAAAGTGTTACTAAACCCATAACAGTAAAATCAGTCTGTATATGCAGTAAAGCATGCTTGTTATACTCACTGTGGGACCTAAAGGGTTAATACTCTGCATTGTGTAAAAAGGCTGTTTGATCCTGTATGCACAGATCCTCCCCCTTTTCCACAGTCCCCAATCCATCTGCTGATAGAACAGAGCCCTGGCGGCAAGCTGCACTTGCTCAGTTGGGTGTGCTAGAGAATTGTTTTTTTTGCTAGAGAGTTGGGGTATTTCCTCCCAGATCTGGACCAGGGCATCACTGAGTTCCTGAACAGACTGAGGTGCAATCTGGCGGCGTGGGATGGACCGAAACATAATGTCCCAGAGGTGTTCTATTGCATTTAGGTCAGATGAGCATGGAGGCCATTCAATGGCATCAATTCCTTCATCCTCCAGGAACTGGCTGCATACTCTCGCCACATGAGGCCGGGCATTGTTGTGCACCAGGAGGAACCCAGGACCCACTGCACCAGTGTAGGGTCTGACAATTGGTCCAAGGATTTAATCCTATTAGCTAATGGCAGTCAGGGTGCCATTGTCTAGCCTGCAGAGGTCTGTGCATTCCTCCATGGATATGCCTCCCCAGACCATCACTGACCCACCACCAAACCGGTCATGCTGAACAATGTTACAGTCCACATAACGTTCCCCACGGCTTCTCCAGACTTTCACGTCTGTCACATGTGCTCAGGGTGAACCTGCTCTCATCTGTGAAAAGCACAGGGTGCCAGTGGTGGACCTGCCAATTATGGTGTTTAATGGCAAATGCCAATTGAGCTTCACGGTGCCAGGCAGTGAGCACAGGGCCCACTAGAGGACATCAGGCCCTCAGGCCACCTTAAAGAAGTCTGTTTCTGATTGTTTGGTCAGAGACATTCATACCAGTGACCTGCTGGAGGTTATATTGTAGGGCTCTGGCAGTACTCATCCTGTTCCTCCATGCACAAAGGAGCAGATACCGGTCCTGCTGATTGGTTAAGGACCTTCCACGGCCCTGCCCAGCTCTCCAAGAGTAACTGCCTGTCTCCTGGAATCTCCTCTATGCTCTTGAGACTGTGCCGGGAGACACAGCAAACGTATGGCAATGGTACGTATTGATGTGCCATCCTGGCGAAGTTGGACTGCCTGTGCAACCTCTAAGTATCGCCTAATGCTACCAGTAGGGACACTAACCACTAACAGTCAGGAAGATGAGTAGGGGAAAAAAATGTCAGTGGCCTCAACCCTTAAAACCATTCCTGTTTTGGAGGTTGTTTCATTGTTGCCCATCTAGTGCATCTGTTGTTAATTTCCTTAGCATCAAAGCAGCTGAAACTGATTAACAACCCCCTCTGCTACTTAACTGACCAGATCAAAATCCCAGGAATTTAATTGACTTGATGCTATACTCTGATTAAAAAGTGTTCCTTTAATTTTATTGGAGCAGTGTATTTACTAAAACAGTTGCAGTTCCATGTTCTGTGTGCTGTGGGAGACCAGATAAAGTGAATGCAGGCTCCTGGGTTTAGTAACACTTTAACTGCTTAAATTCTAACACTAACCTTAAAGAGTAGGTAAAGCTTCCTCTGTAACTTGCACCTAATAGGTAAGCCTATAATAAGGCTTATCTATAGGTACTGTAAATATCTCTTAAACATGCACCGTTTAGAAGATATTTACTTGACATCACTGGCGCTTGGTCTCTGAAGGAACGGCCACCCGTGCCCTTTCTTCAGAGCTCTATGCCGTGCACGCCGGCTCCTGTGCGCAGGAGTGACGTAATCCTGACTTCGGCCAATCAGATGGCCGGAAGGCG
Organism: Pelophylax lessonae; assembly: GCF_965119305.1. Taxonomy (NCBI): domain Eukaryota; kingdom Metazoa; phylum Chordata; class Amphibia; order Anura; family Ranidae; genus Pelophylax; species Pelophylax lessonae. The sequence continues at coordinate 398,935,071 of NC_138772.1, read as the reverse complement.
CGAACCCGTAAGGAAGACAGGTGAACATGTCGGCCCATCAGTGGTGAGCGGGCGCCACTGCGGGGGCTTCATTCTAAGGTAAGTATTTCATAATGAGCAGGGGAGGACTGGGCTAGGGGGCAGGGGGGAAATTGCCCCCTGGGCTGCTCTAATGCCCTGTAAAAAAGGCTGCACTCCTTCTGCCACAGAAATGTCTAAAGGATTCCTGGTGAAGAGAATAAAAAAAAGTCCCTGCCACATGCCTACTGAGTGCAGGTTGAAGACAAGGAAAAATTGCAGATCCCCCCCCCCCCCCCCTCAAGCATGGATGATGCAAACTGTGTCTGAGCAGAGACCAGTTTCATGCCCCACTGAAGACTCTTTTCCCCCAGCCAGCCCCGACCGAGCTGTCCCAGCTCCCCCCAACCGCCCCCTGCTGGCCAGGTCGGGAACTCAGATTCAGCCGGTAAGTAGAGAGTATTTTTGGCAGGGCATTCAGCTTGAAATGGGGGTCAGGAGGAGGACAGGAAAAAGGAGAGTAGGAGGGGGGCCGAGTCGCTGCACCATGGGCCTCTGGTTTGAACTTTCCCCCTGGGCCGAAAGTTGCCAGTCTGCCCCTGATAATGAGCTAGTATGCAATGCATATTAGCTCATTATGCCTTTGTCTTTCAGGTTTTTATTTTTTATTTTTTGGAAGTTTACAACCTCTTTAAAGCATAGTCTTAAATTAGTACTAAAGTTACATTCATTACATATTAATAAAGTGCATTAATCACTGACCCAAAATGCTGTATTAGTATTGTTGAAATATTTTTGCATATATTGCAAATGCAAGCATATCCCCAGTCCACCCCTGTAGCTGCAGCTGCTGTTTTTTTTTTTTCCTAGCATTTCTAGTTCCTAACAGATAGCAGGCAAGATGTTAGATCAACTTCGTGCTTATTGCAAAACTACATTTCCCATGGTTCCTAGCAGTGTCCCCACTCACTGTACTGCTGTTTCATCTGAGCAAGAGTAAAAGAACACATAACTGGGCACCCTTTGGAATTGCATGTTCTAGGAAAAAAGCTGACCACTGGATAGTGTAGACTTTAGCTATGCAGCCTGCCCATCAGTTGCTTGATTACATTCCATAAGATCTGCTTCTGGAACAATAATTAGGCAACTGGACAGCACAGCATAGCTAATGTCTGCACCATCTAGTGGCCACCAGGGAGGAACATGCTTGTCTAAAGTGATGTTGAGGATGTGTTCTTTAACTCTTCTTTCACTCTGGCTCATTACTCATCATCACACTTGTAGTCTCTGCTATCAGTGCATCTGAATGGTTGGCTAAAAAGAGAGATATTAACACAGCAGAATGAATTGCAGACACGGGCAGAAAGGAAATGAACGCAGATGCAGAGCTCTGGAACAATTCTAAGGTTTTTATTTTAGGAAAAATGCATACAGAGATTTAAAGACCTGTCGAAGACAGGTACCCACTCCCCCCTCCCCTGAAAGGTGCCAAATGTGGCAGAAGGGGGGGGGGGGGTGAGGAAGCAAACAAGAGAAGCTTCCCCGTTTGGATGGAGCTCTGCTTTGACCTTTAAAACATGACCTTAACAAATCTTGTAAACTTATCTCCTAACATTAAATCAATACCTTTAGGCCCATACTTACCTTATCACCAAAAGTATCAGGCTGTTCAACATGACTGCTGGTCCCTGCACCAAAAAGTAATGCTGATATCCTGGTGCTAAAACTATCTGATTTGTAGATTATATTGTTTACATGGAAGGGTTAAAGAGACTGCAACTAAAAAATAAAAAAAAAAAGCATTTTAGCTTAGTCTGTTAAATACACTATTATCCATATAAGTATTTTGTGTTATCAAATGCTGCCAGTAGACGGAGCTCTCAGCTTCTTTTTACATGTTCTTTAAGCTCTGTTTAGCTCTTCTATTGAAAATAGCCTGCTGTTTACGGAGCTCAGTACCTCAAGCTGACACTTACACACAGAACAGAATTTAGAGGACTTACAATTCCCTCTCATTCACCCCACCCCCCACATTCTCTGTACATACAGACATAAGGAGATTTATATAAAGACAGTCTAAAAGCAAACAGCTACTGTTGTGCTCTTGCTTTAGAGAAGCCCGAACATTTAAATGTGCACCTTGTGTTGTGGGTGCACCCTGCCTGTGTTCAATGTTCAGTTGTAAAATAAAGTTGTAAAAAAAACATACAAAACATTATTTTGAAAATTGTAAGGTTAGTCAATAATAAAAGTTAAAGTTCAACCCCAGGATTACTATAGGAATGCATTGGCACCTTCTCCTAACTTCCCTGTACACTTTCTGCATTTTTTAAATATAAAAATACTGTAAAGCGCCTTAACAATTACCCCAAGAAGTGGTCACATGACATTACCTGCCGTTTCTTTTTCCTCATGACTGTCTCTCTGTGGGTGGTCTTGACTAGCACTTTAAGCCTGGCTTCACACTGATGCGAATTGGATGTGGGCTTCCCCGCATCCAATTTGCATGACAGGAGAGTGTGACCGGCTCTCAATGGAGCAAATTCACACAGCTTCAGGATGGCCATGGTCCGCAATGTAGAAGGGTCCTGTGTGTTTTTGGCTGAATTCAGGCACAAATTCGTTACAAAGGATAAAAAAGAAGAGCGCATGGCCGCCCAAGCATGATACAGTTTTATTGAAACGAAACAGGAAGCTTAAAAAAATGCAACTCACATTTGGGAGTACAATTCATTTATGTTGAGATTGTGGTATAACATCAATATCCCTTCCCTGGATCACCGCCATGTAACGCCATCAGCCTTCGCCTCCAATCTCAGGCAGTGGCTTCTGGGTTCTCTTATGTAAGCCTCAGAGCATGTGAGCTAGAGTGCACCTGTGCACGGACCAACCGGCACTGCATTCGATGCAGTATGGGGAACTTACAGTAAACATAGGGAGGAGGTGGAGAGAGAGAGAAACAGAACAGTTGATACCCGACCATGTGGTTACTATGACAACGCATTTTGGGGGCGTGGCCTCCTTCTTTAGGTCTCCTTCTTCAGGTCAAAATTCTGACCTGATTTGCACCTGAAACAGTGAACAGGGACGCACCGGGCCCCCTGCTGTGACACGCGGCCATAGTTAGTGTGAACCCCCCTGAATCCTTGCATTTGAACAAGTGCTTTCAGGGAACTACATATTCTTCATACAATGCTCTTCCATTGCTGCTGGAGGCAGCTTGGAAGCAAGAGTGTGCTGTTCCAACAGAGCTTCTTCCAGATTTGCTCAATTGAGACACATCCACAGTCAATCTAGGGGTGGTTAGTGTGTAGGCAGGTGCAGTCTATTTTCTCCACAACAGGTGGCACTCTCCCGTAGCAGCACTGTTGTTGGAGAGGAAGTCAAGAGGTATGGTTTTCTTGGGACACTGGGGAAGCTATCCTATTGAATGCTGCCACCCCATTTGATTCTAGCAGCTGCCTTGGGTCTGCCACAGGCTATTTAAGGCCCTGGCTCCTAGGTTTGGCGCGCTTTATGTGAAGGAGGAGCGTAGGGAGAGGAACCCCGCCTGTCAGGGCAAGTACTAGCGGTAGGGAAAGGTTCTTGATGAGGAGGGAAAGCATAGGGTCTGTGATACCTCTGGACATCTTCCCGGTTGGGCACGGGGAGGCTAGGCCACATTCTGCCCTCTTTACAGACTCTGTCAGTATGGCAGACCATACCCGGCTGGGCCCCCCTCCCCCAGGTTCTGTTGTGAACTGCTACTACATTCTTCAATGCAAGTTTTTTATTGAACCCAACTGTGTGAATTATTGTCATTGCACCACCCTGGCACAGCACCTACAAGAGCTTAGGGTATGTTAATTTTTAGTGCAAGGAAACTTGTAGTGAGGATGTTGGGGCTGTGGCTTCAGTGTACACTGGATCGATAAAAATACTAATATTTAGAGGACAGAGGCCGGGGGGCGACCCGTAAACTCTGTTATAGAGCCCACCATTGCATTACTGACTGGTTTTATGCATAGCTGTTTAACACGTGTCATGTACATTGTGCAACTAATTACAGGTCTGAAGTATTTCTGAGTAAAAAAAAAAAAATAATATTATGCAATACATTGTTATGAAATAGATTAGATGGGTCCTAGATAACTAGAAGAATTTCAAAGAAAGAAACATAGAAAGATGGCTTACTTGGGAAATAAAAGTGCTGGAGACTTATTTGTACATATTACAGGCAAGAGGGATTTTTAACTGATGCTGTTGTTTTAAAAAATTCCCTTACAAAGCTTGAAAAAGAAAGGCTGCCAGGAGAAAATAATCATGAGTCAATAAAATATTTCATAGTGAAAAACTCAATATATGAAAGGGCCTTCCCTGGGGGGATCAAAATAGAGGCAATTGTGACTGCGCTTCATTGATTTCATGACATTGTTCATTTCCTGCTCTTCTGAATATTTGTAAACCACAACATCCCTATGGGCTTCAGAACTTCCTTTATGAATTTACATTGTACTTGAAGGTTCATAATCAAACAACAATTTATAATGCAGCATGTATCTACTGTAATTCTGATACATTTTTGAAGTAAACACACCAGAAATTCCTGGAGGAGGGGAACCTATTGTGTGCCATTGGGAAATATGGGGATATTAGCTCCGCGGTCTGATAGTTACAGGCTTGCATGGGATTAAAGCATATTGATATTTCCCCAAGTAGTGCTGTTTTAAGAAAAAAAATTTAATCTTAAAATACAGGTAATTATTATAAAACACTGGCAACAAATTGAAAACCATTACAATGCACAGGCATTAAATGTACGGAGTGCAGGGGTCAGGAGTATGAAACATACAACATAGCATATTGAGGGCAGTTTCAGAATCAGAATCCGAATTAGATTAATCCCAAAGGGAAATTATTGCCAAAGGGAAATTTTTTCTAAGAGTATGTAACACAGTGCCCCTTATATTTCTGGTCAGAGGGGGGAAAACAAACCAGGGTTGCTGATCAGTGGGAGAAAAAAAATGGGGATCTGAGGGGAAGTGTTGCTAAAGGGTCCTGGGCAAGCTCTGAGTGGAGACAGGTCTGAAGGATTTAAGGAAGCTCTGAGCAGGGAGTTGGGCTGAAGGTCTCGGGAAGAGCTAGATCTTGGAAAGTGAATACGCTCTTCCACTTCTCTTTAAAGCGTAACTCCACTTTTGTTGAGAAAAAAACATTTCACTCTGGGTGATCTTTGTACATTGGAAGGATTTTAACAAACTTTGTTGTAGATTCCTACCTTTTGTTATTCTGAAGAAAATTTTGTTTGTTCCTCTGTGCTGAGTGGGTCTAATGGGAGTGGTTTCATAATTATCTGTCAGCTGTGGCAGCTGCAGGGCTCTAATGAGAAAAGCCGCTGGGCCTGCATCCCTTTAGACGTGTTCTTATTGGAAGTATCTCACCAAAAATGATATTTTTGTTGCAGGGGATGCCAGAAATCTGACTTATATCTTAGGCAGACTTCTGGGAAAATTGGTGAGCCAATCACACAAGCAGGAAATTATGTTTATGGGGTGTGGTCAGTACACATTCTGTGTACAGAACAGCTCCAGGTAACCATATTGCATTGCATTTTCAGAAAATTGCAACAGCGGCAGATTGAAAAGGAAAGGTAATTTTTAATATCATTCAATTACAATATGATTTGTGTCGCAATTGTATACGCTATATTGTTTTTTCTTTATTTGCGGATTTTTTCCCCACGAAAGTAGAGTTACCCTTTAACTGTCTGGCTATTTGGGACACAGGAAGAAGGGTGTTCCGATTTTACTCCCTAATGGGGAAACAAGGTTCTTCTGAAAGTCCTGTTTGCACTGTAGCACAGGACAAAAGTGTTGTACGTCTGTGGAAGCATTCCAATGCCTTTATATGATGCAGTCTCTGGAAGTTCCAAGTGCTGGAATTTGGAGTATTCCAGGACAAGACTCTCACTGCCACTCGGCACACTGTCCCTTAAGGCCCGTACACACGTACCGATCGTCGGCATACAAACGTCGGTGGACGAAGGATCTGCCGATTGTACGCGTGTTAGTATGGTGCCTCCGACAGATGTCTGCGCACAATCCGCGGACAAAAGTCTTTCTTGCAAACATGAAAATATTTGTATGCCGACACCAGAACGGACGATTGTTCGCCTGTCAGTACACAATTCTGCCGACACACAGCTACAAATCCCAACACGCATGATCAAACCAAATGAGTTCCCGGAAGAATTTTCTCTAGTAAACTCAACATTTTATTCAGAAAGAACTTTCGGCTCGCGGAAGTCCAAGAAATAGGTGAAATGCGGAGCACATGCTCATCTTGATAAATGTGAGAAGAAGGAAGATGCTGCTCATAATGCCATACTTTTCTAATAAAAAGGCATGTGTTCTGTTATGATGAAGATAATGTTTGTCTATTCTATCTGTTCTATCAAATTTTAGAATTAAATAATTTGAACTCTTCACCATTATTTTTGTATTTTCACACCAAAGATCTAACTATTGATATGACCCTTTATTCTTTTATGAATTAATGTCTAAAACATATTTTTCAGGTTATGCACAATATTAAACATGTTAACAAATTCAGATAGGCCATTTTTTATTTTCAATTTTCTTTATTTTTTGGATCTCAGCAAAAAAAAAACAAAGCAAACATCAATACTTTCCGTATAACTAAACATAAAAAAGGTCCATTTGGACAAAATTAAACTAGAAACTGGCAAACAGGGGTAAAATAAATAATAGGGGGTTACACAAATTAAAGTTGCTGGTAACTGTAATCAGGTTGCCATGAGGGCAGGTTTGGATCCTGCTGGCCATATTGCCACTGGCCATGTGGCATTTGGCGAGGTGGTGGGTGTTGTGGAGGTGGAGGTGGAGGTGGAGGTGGAGGGCACGGGTGCTCCTGGCATGCGTGGCTGTGCTCAGTAAGTATGCCGTTTTCAGCGTTTTGCAGCACATCCAGAATAATTTTTCTGGCATACTGACACTGCCTGAGGTCCACCTTATCCAGGATTTTGGCAGTCATATTCCCGAAGGACTCATTGGCCTCCGGTTTCCGACGTAGGGCTATGGTGGCCTCCTGGATAAACTCGTCGGTGATGTCATCCACGTGCTTCCTCTTTTGCCTCCGTTTGGCAGGAGGAGGTGGTGGTGGAAAGAGTTCCGCAGGCTCCTCAGGCTCCACAGGCTCCCCAGGCTCCTGGCTGCAACCTGGCTCCTCCTCAGTGACACTTCCCTGTTGATGAAATGAACAATTGATTAGAATGTTATAGTGTATATAAAAATGCATGTTTGTTATATTATTGTGAACAAATAGCAGACTTTACATACAGTGGCATATCTAGGGTCTCCAGTGCCCTTGTTGAGGAGCTGTATTTGGCAACAACCCCCCCCCCCCCCAAGATCAATGTAAAACTGTAACCCACCCCCCCAAAAAAAAATTAAAGGGCATTAAAAGTTTCTAATTTGCCCCTTGTTTGCCCAGTGTAGAGCTCTCTAGTGGGCAATCATTGTCTCAGGTGTGAAAAAGAAAGAGAGGGTTGAGAGCTAGAGAGAGGGAGAGAAAGAGGGGGTGTGAGAGAGAGAGGAGGGGGTTGCAGAGAGAGAGGGGCCTGAACTTGCAGAGGACTTGATGTAGGGCATTGAGGGTGAAGCAGTGCAGGGAAACATGAATAAGGAAGCCACCTGCCTTGCTGACCCAGAGTGAGAGACCAGAGACATGGAAGCAAGGATGGATGGATCATTTGCAGGAGCTGTTAGTTTTGTATTAAAAAAGGTTGAGCCAGAGGAATGCTGAGGCTACAGCAGTGTTTCTTAGGACCAGAGGTGTGCTGGGGATGCAGCAGTGTTTGTAAGACCAGAGGTGTGCTGGGGATGCAGTGAGAGGCAGTCTCAGTCTCCTGGTCTTTTGGCTCAGCTGCTCTCAATGTTTTACACCTGCATGAAGCAGCTCTCAATGTTTTACACCTGCATGAAGCTGCTCTCAATGTTTTACACCTGCATGAAGCAGCTCTCAATGTTTTACACCTGCATGAAGCTGCTCTCAATGTTTTACACCTGCATGAAGCTGCTCTCAATGTTTTACACCTGCATGAATCCGCCTGCAAACTGGGGGTTCTGGGGTGTGCAGGCTGAGTGGATTGTTAAAATAAACAATAAAACAATGCCAATGTTTTTGTGACCCACCCCCCTTGGCCTGCGCCCCTGGCGGTTGCCTGTCATGCCAACCCCTTGCTATGCCCGTTTACATAAAGGGTCAATTATGGTTTAGCTTATAATTTTGTTACATGATTACATTTTAGCAGACAATATATTGTGAAATGCCATACCTGAGTAAAACTCTCCTCCAGGAAATCCTCATCCTGGCTTGGATCTACCGACACTGAGCCCTCTGCCGAAGTAGAAGGCAGTGTAGAAATTGACGGCCTGGATTCCATGGTGTCTGCCAGGAACCGCATGTTATCATAGTACCACAGCCGTGGTACATATACATTCCGTGCCCCTGCTCCAGACTGGGTGGAATCTTCTATTTTTTTTAACTCCCGCCTGTAGGCAGTGCGAATACTGTTTATTTTTTTGCGGATATAATCAAAATTTGCCCCAGGACAGACGGGCTTGTAGAAGGCCACCAAATGTTCCATGGCCTGTTTTCTGAGTTTTCGATTTTTATAATCTGCGGACTTGACTTGCCACAAACAGGGCAGTTGCCTGAACTCATCAATAAAACTTATTAAAAAGTTGTGGGTGGTGAAATTGTCCACCATATTGCAGGACAGTATATGCCTGCAAGACACAAAACAACACAAAACATATTAAAATAGCATGTATTTTGGCACATAATAAAGATATTCCTAATAAAAGCTGTATAGGGCCCAAAACACACACTTTCTATTAAAAGAGTCGTACCTTTGTTTGTGTGGAAAAGTCGTGATTCGCCGCTCGATCGTGCTCCAACTCTCGATATGTCCGCTAGCGAATCGTCGGCCGAACGATCTGGCGTCCTTTAAATACAGCACAGGCGTCAACTCCTCCTCCAGTGGCGGGCTTGTGCAGGGGTGTGTACGTGCCGAAGATCAGGCCTACATGCGACACTCACACCTGAGGCAGTGGAATAATCATTGTTTAATTAGGAACCATGTCTCAACAATCTGGGAGCTCAATTAGTGGGGGCCGAAGTGATTGGGCCACCCGAAAATCAAGGGCTACACCCATGTCAAAGCCAGAAATGGTGGAGATGGTCTCCATTTTAGAAAAAATGGATTACGATGGAAAGTTGGCAAATTACGATCGGCCCAATGCCAGGAAAGATGGCATCATGGACAAGGTGGTGGCCTGTTTGGTCAAAAAATTCGGTGTCGAGCGATCGAAAGATCAGATTCGGAAACGGTGGTCTGACCTCAAACACCGTGAGCAGGATCAGCTTTCCCAAATCCATCGGATTTTGAAAAAAAGTAAGTTTTATTTTTTTTTTTTTTTTTAATCATGCAATATGTTTTTTATAATTTGGTGTATGTTGTATTAACATGTCTAGATTATAATGTCTATGTAAAAAGTTAGATTACTCATTTTAGTTGTCATGTCGTGATTTGATCGATCTATTGTTGATGTTTTAGTATATGACATTAAAAGTCAGGAAGCCATAGTTAAAAATATATGTATTGTGTTGCAACGAACGTTCTTTCCTGCACGAATCTTCTCAGCAAACATTCCTATTAATCACAGATTATTATTCAAACCTTTAAATAGGAGAAAAACGTAAACTCCGTGCCAAACAATGGGAAAGGAGGAGGAGAGGTTTGGCAGCTCCATCGGCAGTTGTGGAAGAAGAGGAGGACATGGGCCCAGATGGTGGCACAGATTCCACTAAAGGTAATTGGTTCCTATGCACTGTCAAACATTAATGTACCATATTTTTCGTAGATAACCATGTACATGTCTTCATATTTGTTACTAAAAGAGCTATCAAGCAGGGCACCATGTCCTAACAAATGTACCTCTTGTGACTTTTATGATATGGCCAATGTTTTGTATTATGTAGATGAAGACATTATGCCTGAGGTGATTCTGGTGGAGCCTACAAGTGACCAGACACCAGAGCAACAAGAAGGTTGGTAGTCACAGATTTTTGTGTAGTGGGATCATAGAAATATGTGTATTTGCAATGATTGTTTAACCTTATATTCTTGTATTCCCTTACAAATTTACATTGCAGATGTTGCGTCATGCCAGGATGTGGCATCCCCAGCCAGGTCTGAACCAATATCTCCTGGCAACTTGCCAAGCAGCATGGAAGCCACTTCAGAAACTGTGGAGGAACCAGGACCAAGTGTCCAAGAGCCAATTGTGTGCCCACGTAGGTTTTTTCAGAATGATTTTTATCAGTGTTATTTTTAGCCTCCAATTTACAACACTAGTTCCCTATGGGAGCCTCTTTATTTGAATGGAAGTCGCACCGTAAGTCGGATCAGGATGCTCTGACTTGCGGGGCCACTTGCGTTGTGAAGATTTTTGAGGGGGAACTACACCCAAAAATTGAACAACCCACCGTGGGTGTCCCCCCAAGTTCACAACCAGGCCTTTTGTGTGTGGTATTGAGTTTGAGGGTATGCCCACAACAAAAAGACAGCGTGGGTTACCCCCAAAACCCCTACCAGACCCTTATACAAGCATGCAGCTTGTCAGGCCAGGAAAGAGAACGAGCAAGCAGACCAAACACCCCCTGGACCACAGCAGGACACATGCCCTCAACATGGGGGGGTTTTGTTGCTTTGGGCCAGGGGGCCTCTGCACCGCACACCCAAAAGCACCTTACTCCCATGTAGAGGAGGACAAGAGCCTCATCCCCACAACCCTGTCTGGTGGTTTTGGGGGGTCATGCGGCCAGGGGGTTCCTAGGACTTTGGAAGCAACCTTTAACAAAGGGTGGCCCCCAGATCCCAGACCCCAATCACTATGTGAATGGGTATGGGGTACATAGTACCCCTACACATTAACCACATAAATGGAAGTGTATGTGAATAACGACAGGAGACGTTTATGAAATGTTCTTAAATATCTTCATCCGGTCTTCTCCACTCTGCTCTTTGGATCTTCTCCTCTCCACTCTTCTGCTGTCCAATCTTCTGCTCTTATGTTGTCTGCTCTTTTGCCCTAGGCTCTTCTTCTTCCTCCTGTCCTCCTCCAATGCTGTTGCCGTGCATTCTGCCCGTCTCTGGTCTCTGCATCTTAATATATATACATTACAACCATGCCCTCACAATGACGTCATCATGCGTTCACACCCCTAATGAATATATAGTAAGCTCAGGAGACCGGCAGAATCATCAGCAACAGCATCGGAGGAGGACAGGAGGAAGAAGAAGAGCCTAGGGCAAAAGAGCATAAGAACAGGGTAGGTATTAACTCGAGAGGAATTTAAGATTACCTGGACACCAAATGTTTCTCTATTATTATGACCTCATGTAGGTGATTCACATTGACTCATTTTTTTTTAATTTTTACAGACCATGTTTTACATAGTTGCACATTAGCCAAATTGACCCGTGAGGCTCTCCAATGCTGCGCAGACCTGGAACAAATAAAGGAGACTGCAACGGCATTACAAATCAAAATGCGCAATTTTGTGGACATGATTGGCAAATTTTAAGCCACAATTTTACTAGGTTTTTAATGTTTGTATTGGGATGTTCCTGATGTTACAATTTTTTTAGAATGTTTTAGGGCATTTTAATTACACTCAGATGTTAAAGAGTGTACCCAAGTTTGGGAAAAGCACTTTACAACACCCTAACCCTAACCCTAACCCTAACCCTAACCCTAACCCTAACCCTAACCCTGTGAATGTTTGATACTAAAACGTTTTTACATTCAACAATGTGTGTTCAATTCTTTATTAGACTTTAGTTGGGGGGTCGAGGTCTAAAGCTGTGTAAAGAAGCACTAAATGTATGATGGCTGTCCTATTCCCATATTTACATGTTAATGAAAGCATTTTGGTCACTGCCATATGCGAGTTGCTGGAGGTGTCAATGAAATGTTAAAGATACCCCCAGTTTTAACGCATATCACAGTGCGATCTGACATTTCACACAGGATCGGATCACACAAGTTTGAACGATTGTGCGATCCTATCCTGATGTGGCTGAATAAATGCATCATGTGCGACTTTTGTGCGAGTGCAGTGCGAATTGAGCCATACAAACTGTATAGCTGATTTTCGCATGAACATCTGATCGCATGTAATAAAGGAGCAGTGCGCTACGATATTACATGCCATCAGATGTGCAGTGTGAATTGAGACATACACTTTGTATGGCTACATTCGCACTGAACACGCATACAAGTCGCACATGACCCTTTATTTCTGATGTATCTGGATTGGATCGCACAGTGCTTAACACTTGTGGAATACAATCCTGTGCAAAAAGTAAGTGGCGGGTCACCCTTATGCAATGCTGGAAGGCTGCAAAGTCGCAGACTTCCCGCATCGCATAAGTGTGACTCAACACTCAAGGTACTAGCAGTCCTAGGATTCAATATGGCATTGATATTGCCAGTAGCAATCAGTGTAGGGAGATCAGTGTAATCTATAGTGTATTGCTTGTTCGTTGCTCTAGTTCACTTTCCATTACCTATATATATAACACTTTGAGATGAACAATGATCAAGTTTCACATAACACTGACATATCCTAACATTGGTGGGCAGTGAGAAGGATGTCATAAATGAACACAACATAACAGGTGTAGGTACTTTGTTAATACCCTAATGTATTATATGAAATATATAGTATGGGCAACTTCTGGACAATGAACACCAATGTAAGGTGACATTAGATGAACCTTGGGTGTGACCTAGTTCTCAATGTGACAGGGTTTGTGTACATTTTGTGGGGTGCAGAAGGCCCTTGTATTTACACCACTGGCTAAAAAATAACACATGGCCATCATCACTTTGGATCAGCTGGTGAGAGACTACAGTCAAGAAACACACTGATGAATGTATTAACCCTTCCAAAGTCACACATATATAACACATGATTAACCCAAATAATTGTGTTTGGCATATGTGCCCAAATGATTATAATCCACAATACAGAATCATTGCAATTTTTGTTTAATGTGTTGAAAAATAATATATCTCTGACATTTATCTTGTGTGTCCAATCTTTAACAAGATTAATGGGTGTGTGACAGTGATTGCTGCCAGGACACAGCTCCTCTCCCCACGAAATAGTCCAGATATTCCTGGCGGATCTGACGGGCCCTGTGTGATGCCAATGCTGACCGTCCAACTTCCATTGACGTCATGGACTCCACTTGGTTAGAAGGTTGGGCCTCTCCACTTGTACCTGGCATAGCAGGGTCAGTATCCAGTTGCTGCAAGACATAATTTTGTGCATTCCTGCGTAGGAAGTTGTGCAAAATGCAGCAACACAAGACCACATTATCCACTTTGTACAGTGCCAGGTTTATGGACGTCAGGAATATCCGGAACCGGTTGGCCATTATCCCGAAGGCATTCTCCACAACTCTGCGAGCTCTGGACAACCGGTAGTTGTAAATCCTTTGGTCTGGGGTGAGGTTCCTCTGAGGGTAGGGCTTCATGAGATGCTCCCCAAGCGCAAAAGCCTCATCTGCGATAAACACAAAGCTCATACCCTCAACAGTTTGCTCCCTGGATGGCAGGTTCAGAGTGCCGTTCTTTAGACGACGAGCGAACTCCGTCTGATCAATAACTCCCCCATCCGAATTGCGGCCATTTTTGCCAATATCCAAAAAAATAAACTCATAGTTTGCATTAACTATAGCTAGCATGACTATACTAAAAAAACCTTTATAATTATAATAAAATGTGCCGGAATTCGGAGGGGGGACAATGCGGACGTGCTTCCCATCAATAGCACCCCCACAATTGGGAAAATTCCACTTCTCCAGAAATTGATCAGAAATCTCCAGCCATTGCTCTGCGTTTGAAGGAAACTGTGGGGAAAAAATAAAAAAAAAAAAAATAAATAAAATTAGTGCTTGAGCACATCACATTATTAATTACACACACAGTTGTCTGTTAAATGCTTATGCAACTTGCTAAAAAAATATACAACAGGAAGGCAACGGTTTGGATATGGGGATGTAACATCTACATACATTTCTTTTCAACCTCCTATTGTTCTTATATTGTAAAGGGCCATACACACTAGAAGATTCTCTGAAGACTTTTTCGTGCAGATTTAACTTTTCTATGTAGTGCAAGGGCCTACCAGATTGCATAGGATTTGAAAGTGTTTGTTGGACCTCATATTATTTGGTTTTGGTAAATCGGAAGGATAAATTGTTCTGACAATCTTCTAGTGTGTATGGCCCATTATACTCACCAGCTAGAGCTGAGATTTACAAACTACGGCCCTCCAGCTGTTGCAGAACTACACATCCCATGAGGCCTTGTAATTCTCTGACATTCACAGACATGACTAGGCATGATGGAAATTGAAGTTCGTGAACAACTGGTGGGCCATAGTTTGAAGACCTCTGAACTTGAGCTTTGGTATATGCTGACTTTGAGATTTAGCATGTGGGTGGGGGGATGGGTAAGTAAAACTGGGCATTTATACATCAATTAGGGCTTGTGGTCAGTGAAGGTTTTAACATCATTACATAAACATACAGAATCATAGGTGGGAATGGATGGACTGATGTATTTTAGATAAATCATTAACTAGGTACTAAAACATTGGCCAAGGAATAATTGTTTGAGGGAAAGCAATAAAATGACCCAAATTCAAAATACTGTTAACAGGCAATGCGTTTAGGGACACATAGGAGAGAATGGTGGGGTGGTTAGTGGGTAATTTTACAAATGGTTAAAGATAATCTACATCTTTACTACTATGTGCATGCGGACAGAGGGTAGTTTACAAATAATGGCCTGTGTCAATTGCTGTACATCCAAAAACATCATAATTCGGGTGAAACTAGTAATACATGTAATGTAATGTAAAAAATCAAACATACCTTGATATAGTCCTTCTGCAAGACCTTGATGATGGCAGAGCAGGTCTCAGGGATGATGACTCCAAGAGCTTGGGGGGAGATGCCTGTGGTGAACTTCAGATCCTGCAGGCTTCTCCCTGTTGCAAGATACCTCAACGTCGCAATTAACCTTTGCTCAGGAGTAATTGCAAGCCGCATACAAGTATCCTGCTTCAGAATATAGGGGGACACCAGGGCAAGAAGACGGTAAAAGATGGGATCCGTCATCCTCAAATAATTCCTGAAGTCATCAGGATTATTTTCCTGGAGCTCCCTCAGCAAGGACATATGAGAAAATTGATCACGGTTAAGCAACCAATTTTTCGTCCAGGAGGTCCGCTTCTTCTTCCTATTGCTCGTACGTCGTCTCAGAGCCAAAACTCCAACACTAACGACAGCAACGGACGAATTCACGGTCGCCATAATAAATTCTCGAACGATGTCTCGGAAAATAGCGAAATGTCGTCAACCAAACAAATGCTACCGAAATCAGCGCGAGATGCCCAGAAGGGTCACGGCCAAACACTCACTTCCTCTTTTGTAGCGGCGAACGTGCGTGGAACGTAGTGACGTCATTTTCTGTCGGAAGACAAATGTCCTGGGCAAGTTTGGAGCACTTTTCAACAGACAAACAACAAACACACCAGCCGCGAACATTTGTAGGACGTTCCGTCGGCCGACGATCGGTACGTGTGTACGGGGCTTTAGGCCTCATGCACACAGGCCAACCCCTCTGAATACCAAATCTCCTAGCAGGGGAATAGCTGCTTACAAAATGCAGCAAAAGCCGCACATTGCACACACGTTTAGGCACGTTTAGGAACATCAAGCATTTGAACATTAATGGATTCCATTGGTCAATATTCATTTATTAAGGCTGTTGGAATCTAGTGTTTAGGCGCATTCAGCCTTTTTTCTGCTCTTCAGCTTCTCTCCTGAATGCACCTTTGGTGGGTATTTTTTTTCACACATAGGCTTACATAGAGGTGCTTTTACAGGCTGAAAACAAGAAAATGCTCAACGCCTGTAACAGTGGTGTTTTTTTAAGCTCTTTGTGCAGGACAGTACCCAAAATCTTGGCGCTGTACCAAAGGAGATTTGGATGTCAGGAGTGTCCATAATATTGTGCATACACAGAAGTCAACATACAATTAAAAAAAAAAAATGATGGCAGAAAAAGAAAGAGTTTTTTTGGCAGACATACAACATTTCTTGTACAAAAGTTTTTATTAAAGGAAAAGCATAAACATACATCAGAGCAAGGTCTGTGCGTACAATATGAAAAATGGAACATATGAAACAGGTAGCAGCAAAACAAAATACAAACATAGGGCGTGAGCCAATCTTAAAATGCTGTAAACTAGATGGAATTTGTCAGCAAACATTAGTAAAGCGGGGACCAAAAGTCCCCCAGTGACACATAGTGCAAAAAACAACAGGTGGAGCAATCCGAGAGTGTTCCATTAATCAGATATAGTCATGGTCGTAGAGTACCAAGCAAAAAGAAGGAGCGATACAGAAAAGACAAAGGGAAAAGAAAGGAAAGATGAAATGAAAAAGGAAGACAAACAAAGAGGGAGAAGACAATAGAAAGAGACAAAAAGAAGAGTGGGGAAGGGAGAGCAGGTCCTGCGGGGCGAGCACTCGGGGGGCATTAAATGGAGAGGAGAGTGGTCTGAAATCTAGAAGGGGACATTCGAAATCCAGGGATCCCACACCTTAAGAAATTTGTCATGAGAATCCGAGGCTATAGCAGTCATACAACATTTCTAATGCAATAAACCTCTACCTGCTAACAATTTTTAAAGCTTTAAATCTATGATATATTTTTGTAAAACAACATTTTAATTACCATTTCAAGTTAGGCCTGCCATAGGCGTTAATATTTCTTTCGTTCAGTCTGTGGGTTGAACAAAAAAACACATATTCACGCTAACTGCAAATGGACGAATCTCCTGCTGCCAACTATTGTACTCTGACAGCCATGGGCGCCAACAGTCAGAGTACCCAAACAGTGCCTATAGCGCATTGGCTGCAGCCACTGATTAGCTGTCAATTTTCCACCCAGATAATTTGACAAAAGTTGATGAATGCCCTACAAGCACCACCCAGCTCAGAAGTCAATTTAAAAATGGACTGAGCTGGGTGGAAAATTGTCAGCCAAACAGTGACTGCATTCTACCAGATGTCCAGCATTGTTCAGCAGCACCACCATAATCAGGTAGCCATGGCTTCTGCATCTGCTGAGTACAATAGCTGGCAGAGAAAATCGTCCATGTGTGGACAAGAGAATGGAATAATTTATTGTCAATACAAATTAGGCTTTGTATGAATGGTTTAAGCATCATATAACGTAAACTGAATAATTCCTCATGCCATCCTCCTAAAACGTCCGTAATCACGTCTCAGCTAAGAAAAAATTACACTTGCTCAGAAGAATACTCTTAACAATTCATCTTAAATAACAGTGGTTTTGACATTGAACTTTATTTGTCTATCTTGAGTACATTGCACTTTGACTGAGATGTGTACAAGAAGTTCTTTCTATTATCTTAGGAGACGTATTTAGTGTGCTCCATGTGAAGACTGATAAAAAAAATGAGCTGAGAAGAGAAGACCTTGGGACTAACGCACAATGGCAAATAGCCTACATCTGCATTATGCCTGTAGACGTTTGTTGTAGATCACAAGACATTATTAATCTTCATTGTGAATGCAGGTGCAGAACTCCTTCCTACGTTAAATCTGATGTAAACATACGTAAAAACTGTAAACAACTAAAAGCACAGCACTAATATTCTCCACTCTTTAACTTTTCTAAAAGAGCGCATAAAAACACAATGAAAAAAGCACGTCATTTTTATACAAAGTAACTACAAAAGTTTCTACATCATGAATTTAAAAAATAAATAATGGTAATAATAAATATACAGTACAGTAAACCCCCCTCCATCGCGGGGGTTACGTTCCGGACCCACCTGCGAAAAGAGAAAATCTGCGAAATAGAAAAACCCTATTAAAATACACTGTAGGCATGTTTTTCTACTGTCACTGTACTTTTAACCACTTAAGCCCCGGAAGATTTTACCCCCTTCCTGACCAGGGCCCAGTTTGCGATTCGGCACTGCGGGAATTTAACGGACAATTGCGCGGTCGTGCGACGCTGTACCTAAACGAATTTGACGTCCTTTTTTTCCCACAAACAGAGCTTTCTTTTGGTGGTATTTTATCACCTGTGCGATTTTTTGATCATGCGCTATAAGCAAAAAAAGAGCGTAAATTTTGCAAAAAAAACTAAATTTTTCACATTTTTTTATATGAAATTCCCCCCAAAAAATGTAAAAATCAAAATTTTTTAACATTTTCGGCCAATTTGTTTTATGCTACATATTTTTGGTAAAAATAAATCGCGTATTTTGATTGGTTTGCGCAAAAGTTATTGCGTTTACTAACTAAGGGAAAGATTTTTGTCATTTTTTGTTGTTTTTTTTTTTTTAACGCGTAATGGCGGCAATCTGCGATTTTTTTTGCGGGACTGCGATATTGCGGCGGACAGATCGGACCCTTGACTGACATTTTTGACACTTTTGGGGTTACCAGTGACATTACTACAGTAATCAGTGCTATACATATGCACTGTTACTGTAAAATGATACTGGCAGTGAAGGGGTTAACTATTTTTGAGAGGGAGGGGTTGTGTGTGTCCCTAGGGGCGTGTTTCTAACTGTGATTGGCTGTGGCTTGAGGTGTAGGAACAGTGATCAATGGTCCTACATAGTAGAACCGTATAATCACTATTCTTACACAGGGGAGAATGACAGGCGGCTTGTTTACATCGGCCGCCTGCCTTTCTCCCGCTCTAACGGACGGTCGCGAGTGCCCAGCGGACATCGGGTCCGCCGGGCACACGCGCGGGGGGGGGTCCTTGACCGAGCGGGAGCGCGCCTCCGGCGGCGCGCGCTCGCTCCCCGGAGCCTCACAGGCTAGTGATGTACCCATACGTCACTGTGCCTGTGAGGGGCTGACCGCCGCAGTATATGTACTTGCGGCGGTCGGCAAGTGGTTAAAAGCATTTAAGGCTACGTTCACATTAGCGTAGTGGACCGCGGGCAGAATCACGGTCTGTAAACACACTTTTAAAACAATAGAAACTCATTTAAACACATAAAAGATACTGAGAGACAGAGCAAGAGCAATGGAAAACACAAAAATATTTAATTTTCAATGATTTATATAGTAAAGTAACATTACAGAAAAAAACGCAATATACAGGGACCGCAAAAACTGAACCGTGTTGGAGCGGGGGTTTACTGTATATATAAATATTTCTCAAAATGTAAATTGACTCTCTCTATTTGCTATTGTTAAAGTGCTTAAAACACAGAACGCATACAATCTCCTTCCTCTGAAGCCAAAAAAAAAAAAACATTTTTCACCCTCGTGATTTTTACTAGTGCATCTCCGTTCACATGGACAAAAACTCACCCAATATTAAACCTCTCATTTTTGAGAAGGTCACAATTCATATTGTAGTCTGAAACTTCAGATAATTCTTTGACTCCCTAATAATTGCTAGTAAGTTCTTGTTTTACAGTTCAAAATAAAATTTTCTTAAAATGCCTTCAGAATAAAGCAGGGAAAACAACACAGTGTACCACAAAATTTATTAAGCAAGAAATTTTCACAAAGATCAGTGAATGAAACACGTTATTTACTTTGCCTATTACTCTCTGGGATTTGAGGAAGAGAGCATGTCCCTCAACATTTGTCAGCTGTGCCTATCTGGCACACGTCTGGAGATGTTCTGTTCTTAATGCTTGTGACCTTTCTCTCTATGTGAGTTTAATGGAGTTTTTTTTTTTACAATATTGCACTAGGCTGGTGCTTCTTCTTCTAATTTTCATTTTCAGTTTGGTGTCCCTGTACTGAAGAGGGTAGCAAAACAGTTGTGCGTTCATTTGCAGTCGCAGTTGTTGATTATCCTAGGTGGTCCAACTTGGTTGTGCATGGTGGAAGTTTTATCCATCTCGGTTCCCATGAAAACAGGGCCACCAAGAAGAGTATCCTCCCTGTAGCACGGACTTGGTGCATTTTATCATTGCTTATTACTCTGCATATTACTCAGCAAACTTTGGCAGGCACGATGGTCTACTGCAGGGGTCTTCAAACTACGGCCCTCCAGCTGTTGTGGAACTACACATCCCATGAGGCTTTGAAAAACCCTGGCATTCACAGACATGACTAGGCCTGATGGGAATTGTAGTTCCTGAACAACTGGAGGGCCATAGTTTAAAGACCCCCTGGTCTACTGCATATGTAGAATGCAAAAGCTGTACATGTTAAAACAAAACTCTAGGCACCAGTGGCGGCTGGAACTCCATCAGTTGGGGGGGGGGGGGGGGCGGTAGACAGACCTGCCCCCCACCCCCCCATCTCAGTCAGTCAACTTACCTTGTTCCTCAGGAAGGACAGGTGGCAGCAGCCTCCCCCTCAGGCTCCTTCATGTCCCTTCTCGGCAGCCGTCTCCTCCCCCCTTCCTGGCCAATAGCATGCCTTCTCCTTTTGGTTAATCAGGAAACAGGTCTTAGGACCCGCTTCCTGATTGGCCAGGAGGGGAATCAATGTGGCAATAGCGAATATCCATTTGCTATTGTCACACAACTGGGTGGGCTCAGAACGCAGTGCTCTGCGCCCCGAGCCCACCCTTTTTTGAAGCCTACTAGAGCCTCTGACTCTAATCACGTGCTTCAAAAAAAAAAAAAAAAAAAACATTGGAATCAATGCGTCCAGCGCCCTGCATGTAGATTAGGGGGCCGGACAGATGGATAGGGGGCGGCGCCCCTGCGCCCACAATGTGCCACTGCTAGGCACATAAAAAAAAGGCACACAGTAATAAATTAATAAATAACTTTTATTAACAAAATATTTAATTCTAGCGTATACAATAATGAGAACTCGGGTAAGCAGTACTCAAATACATTGATGATACAGTGGCATGTCGCTCCTTAGTACATGTATAACATATGAGTTAGTATGATGAAGAGGGGACATAACAAGAACATAATAATGAAGTACCCATCACTCTGAATTCAGACATCACCTTTAGTGATCCTACCAATAACTAAATAGAGTGGACTAAAACCTGGAGCATCAAGCCATGGAGCCCATAGCTTCTCAAATTTGTCTGGGCACCAGCTATATAGGTAAAAAAATCTTTCCAATCTACGTGTATCTCCCATTTGCTTCACCCATTCTGAATATGCGGCTGGGTCTACAGATTTCCAGGGCACTTGAATAGGCTTACGTTCTTGAAACAGAGCCCAAGTAATGGCCTCTTGGGTGAGCTTTCGCAATTGTAGGGCATCAAGGATTCTCAGCATACATTGCTTAGGATCTATCTAGGTAAACGCCTGGCACATGTTATGAAGGGTATGGACAATTCCTGACCAATAGATATGTAATTTGGGGCTTCGCCACAGCTGATTAATTAAATGACCATGGTCCTTCTAACACTTACTGTGTAAGTTGCATAGGCTTCTGTGTTACATTAAGCGAGCACAGTTAGACTTGTATAGAGAGCTTCTTCCCATTGATCCTCCTCAAAAGGCCCAATATCTGTCTCCCAATGGGTTAGGGAGATAAGGGGGTATAGTCTTCCTGAAACATGACCAGTAGCATAGCATAACATCTAGAAATAAACCCCTTCACATTGGCAGTGTTCTACATTAGATGAAATAAAGGAGTAGAAGACTGGTGCCAAATAGGGGGAATTTTACTAACTGGTGCACTCAGAATCTGGTGCAGCTGTGCAACACACACACCACATACCACACACACACACAGTGTTACTGTATTTGCACTTTTTTCGCCTGTTTTAGCTTTAGGCAGCGAAAATACATAGAGTGCAGAAGGCGGAACCCAGTCTGAAGCTCAAAAAATGGACAAAAAATGGCCCAAAAGTGGAACTTCTGCTTTAAAGAGGTTGTAAACTCACCTTAAAGTCTTTAACCTATAGGTAAACCTATATTAGGGCTTATCTATAGGTGCTATAAATATCTCCTAAACTTGCACCGTTTAGGAGGCATTTACATTGCATGCAGCCGATTACGTCATTGGCGCATTCGCTCTGAAGGAACGGCCACTCGTGCCGTTCCTTCAGAGTCCTATGCCGTGAACGGCGGCTCCACGCGCGCGTGATGTAATCGCGCCCCCAGCCAATCAGATGGCCGGAGGATGCGAATGAGGAAGCAGGACGGCCGGACATGTCGGCCGCCCTGTCGCTGAGCGGGCGGCACTGCGGGAGCTTCGTTTTAAGGTAAGTATTTCATAATGAGCTAGTATGCGATGCATACTAGCTCATTATGCCTTTGTCTTTACAGGTATTTTTTTTTCTAATTTTTTTTCCTCTTTAAATACCCCCGATCCCCTGACATGCCACATTTGGCATGTAATTTTTTTTGGGGGGGGGGGCTGGTACCTAGATTTGACAGGTACCACTCCTACTTCAGCTCGGGCCTCCTAGGCGGCTCGAACTGAAGTTTTCCTCTCTCCCTCCCTCCCTGCAATCTTCTGGGACATGTCACAGGTCCCAGAAGATTGCCCGGCGATTAACGTGCAAGCTGTCACAGCCGGGTGCCCACACTATCGATGCTGATGCCGCCAAGAGGAGAGGGAGAGGAGCTCAGCTTTGGGCGGATCGTGGGACAGGTGAGTGTGTGTTTATTAAAAGTCAGCAGATACACTTTTTGTAGCTGTTGACCTTTAATAAACACAAAAATGAGCGAAACTCCGCTTTAAGGAGCTTTTCACAAAAATATGATGCAAGTGGGTCACACCAAACTCCTTCCACCTACGCCCATGCTGAAGGGATAATTCAGTATAAGTATTGTTACACCGTATAGCGATATATACATAGTGAAGCCTGAAACCTGCTTGAGCTATTTAGCCTTGTTCTATTTATTTTCCATTAGTGCAAAGGTAAGAGAGATTTTATTGGTTTTGCCAAATACTAGTGCATCCAGTCCTGATGGAATATCAGCTGCTAGTGTGGTGTGAAGAATGATTGACAATGTAGGATCGAACTCGGGAGGGCCGGTCTCTGTGGACTGTGGCATATAGCCTACTAAGTGGTGCAACTGTGCAGCTACACAGAACAACCAGGGATTTGGGAGAGCTAAGCCAATTAATAAATCAATAAATGTCCCTGAATAGCAGAGCTCAGAGTAGGAAAGGGAGAAGCAGAACAAGGAGCCAATCAGTTTCCAGTGCTCATGTGCTAACAAGGAGCATGCTGATGGCAGGAAAGAGCAGAGTGGCAGAGAGATGAGCTCATCAGTCTTCTCCTTCTCTTTCACCATCCATGAATGGCACTGCAAACGCGACACATTTTTTTTATGCATTCTTTGAACGGTTAGATGTGACTGCAGCCTTAGAATAAGATCAGCAGTATGGAGGTTTAAATACTTCCAGATATATGAAACACCTACAAGAGGCAGGCATGCAAATAACTTGTAGAACATGTGTTATAGTAGATGCAAATTGAGCTTTAATTCTAAAAATGAGGTCTAATCACGCTTACATGCTTTGCATCTTCTTTTGAAGCTTGTTAAAAGCACATCACATTTGCAGACAAAGACAACTTCTGTTCTCATTAATGCAAATTGAACCAAAAAGAAGATGAGTTTATTTGTGTCTATTCATGATGTTTTATGCAAACCACAGGCAAACTGGTTATAAGTCAAAGTTGTCCTTTTAGATACACCTTTAGATACACTTTTAAACAAGGGGTAGGCAGTCTTTAACCACTTTTGGATTGGAAGGTTTTACCCCCTTAATGACCAGGCTATTGCGTTATTTTAACTGACAATTGCGCAATCGTGCAACGCTGTACCTAAATAAAATTGATGTCTTTTTTTTCCCCACAAAGCGATTTCTTTTGGTGGTATTTGATCACCTGTGGATTTTTTATTTTTTGTGCTATAAACAAAAAAAGAGCGACAATTCTGAAAAAAACTGAAAAAAACAATATTTTTCACATTCTGCTATATAAAATCCCCCCCCCCCCCCAAAAAAAAAATGTAAAATCTGATTTTTATCATTCTTTTAGGCTAGGGGAAAGATTTATGTCATTTTTATTTATCTTTAATTTTTTTTTTACTAGTAATGGTGGCGATCTGCGATTTTTAGCGGGACTGCGACATTGCGGCGGACAGATTGGATCCCTAACTGCCATTTTTGACACTTTTGGGGGGACCAGTGACATTGCTACTGTAATCAGTGCTAAAAATATGCACTGTTACTGTAATAATGACACTGGCAGGGAAGGGGTTAACCTAGGGGTGATCAAAGGATTAAGTGTGAGCCTAGGAGTGTTTTCTAACTGTATGGGGGAGGTATGTGTGAAATGACCATAGAGACCTGTGATCCTAAATAGGAGCATCACAGGCACTCTGTGATCATTTCAGAGAGAAGAACGGCCAGCTGTGTTTACAACAGCTGACCGTTGTACTCTCTCAGTGGGGAGCGATCGCGGGTGCCCGGCGGCAATTGGTGCCGCCCGTCACCAATGATCGGCATCCTCGCCCCCAGGACCGCCATATATCTGCGGCGGGCAGTCAGCAAGCAGTCAAGGAGGGGGATCCACGTGAACAACCTGTTAGAGATCCAAGAGGTGCTACAATCCCTTTTTTTTTCCTTTAAAATTAAAGGATAAGTTCACCTTTGTAGTTGCACATTATAAAAAAATTGCACATTATTTTGCAGGAAAAAAAGTGCATTTAATATTTTTTCCTGCAGGAGCCTGGAACGCATTACATCCGGGATCAGTAGCTTACAAGTGCAATGTGGGCTCCTACAGATATGTCCTCTGGCTTTCAGCCCATATCTCCGTAGGAGCGTTACGTTTGAAAAATGGAGGACCTTTCAGTGGACTATGAGAGCGCTCATCAGGTCCCCCCCCCCCCCCCCCCCCAGCCCATGGAAACTATAAGTCTGTCTGCAGCTGTGGCAGATGGTACAGTACTTCTAGTTTGTTAATTCACATGAATCTTTGAATGAGGGACGCTGTTGTGTGGGTAGAACCCTGTACAGCTGCACCGTTTTTAAACAATGACAGCGGGTGTGGGCAGAAGAACCCCTGCTCGCTGTCACTGGGATCGGGGGAAGAGAGGGCAGGAGCTGGTACACGTTACATTCTCCACCATGTAACATGTTCCAAAGGTCAACTTTAAAGAGTAACTCCACTTTTGTTGAGTATAAAACATTCCCTTCTGGGTGATCTCTGTACATTGCAGGGATTTTAACAAACTGTGAATCTGTATGAGGGTGGTTTTAGAATTATCTATCAGCTACTGCACTTGCAGGGCTCTACTGAGGAAAACTGCAGGGTGTGCATCTCTTTAGACATGATTTCCCTTTGTACCTCACCATAAAATGACATTTTATTGCAGGTGATGCTCAAAATCTGATTTGTTTCTTAGTGAAGACTTCTGGGAAAATCAGTAAGCCAATCACACAAAGCAGGAAATGACATTTCTGAGGGCCGTTCTGTACACCATCTGTGTACAGAACACCTCCAGGTAGCCATTGCATTTTACAGAAGGTTACAGCTCTGCTGATTGAAAAGGAAAGGTAATTATAAATAACATTCATGACTTGTGTCACAATTGTATATGCTATAATATATATTTTTTATTTGCTATTTTTTATTTCCCCATGAAAGTGGAGTTATCCTTTAAAATGTTACTAAACCCAGGACCCTGCATTTACTTTATCTGGTCCCCCACAGTACATAGAACATGGAAATTCAACTATTTTAGTAACTATAAACTGCTAAATACCTTTTCTCATCAGCAGTATATAGCAGTCCTGTGACTTCAATCAGTGCCTGGATAAAGCTTGAAAGAGGAGTTTTCATTTTACTCTGACTGTCGTATGAGGCTGCAGGACCCCTGACCCTTTCTCTGAACAGTGCTGATTGGCCCTGTGCTGATCACAAGCACTCTTCCCAAGTAAAAAAAAACTCTCCAGCAAAGGACACCAAACTGAGCATGTGCAGAGCAACTCCAAAGGCTCTGTCTTATCAGGAGATAGATTGGGGACAGTGGAAGAAGGGAAGGATCAGTGAAGACAGGAAGAAACAATGCAGAGGATTAACCCCTTAGGTGAGTTTAACAAGCATGCTTTACTGCATATACAGACTAATTTTACTGCTGTGGGTTTAGTAACACTTTACGTAAGGCTGCAATATATAGTACAAAAAGCACAATAAAAACGTAGAAAAGTGGTAATGACTGGGGCCGCATGGCATCTGGCTCACAACCGCCCACAATGTTTACAGTTGCCGTACGGCTATCCGGTAATTAGGGAAATAAACTGGTTGGCGAGGAGGTGATAGAATGCCTCCTCACCACCTGTCTTTTGCTGTCTGAAAAGCGATCAAAATGTGGATCACGCTTCAGACAGCAAAGCAAGAATAAATGAGGCCTAGAGCTGCATTCCCCCACTTGGAAAAGCCAGCTGCAAGGAGCCGATGATCTTTTTTAGCTGTCTTTTAACAGAGGCATTCTGACCACCACTGCCAGGGGGTATTCTTCTCACTAACCACCAATGGAAGGGACATTTTTCCCACTGACCATCAATTAATTCATTTCAGCAAGGGCTCCAAAAACCTGAACATTTTTATAAGAGTTCCCTAAAACCTGAAAATTTTTTCAAGGGTTCCCTAAGACCTGAAATTTTGTTAGGGGTTCCATAAGACCTGAAATTTTTTTTAAGAGTTCCCTAAGACCTGGATTTTTTTTTTTAAGGGTTCCCTAAGACCTGAAAATTTTTTCAAGGAATCCCTAAGACCTGATCCTTTTTTCAAGGGTTCCCTAGGACCTGAATTTTTTTTTTAAGGGTTCCCTAAGACCTGAACATTTTTTCAAGGGTTCCCTAAGACCTGAAATTTTTTTTAAGGGTTCCCTAAGACCTGAATTTTTTTTAAGGGTTCCCTAAGACCTGACATTTTTTTAAGGGTTCCCTAAGACCTGACATTTTTTTTAAGGGTTCCCTAAGACCCAAACTTTTTTTCAAGGGTTCCCTAAGACTTAAATATTTTTCAAGGGTTCCCTAAGACCTGAAATTTTTTCAATGGTTCCCTAAGACCTGAAATTTTTTTCAAGGGTTCCCTAGGACCTGAATTTTTTTTAAGGGTTCCCTAAGACCTAAACTTTTTTTAAGGGTTACCTAAGACCTAAACTTTTTTTAAGGGTTCCCTAAGACCTAAACTTTTTTTTCAAGGGTTCCCTAATACCTGAGATTTTTTAAGGGTTTCCTAAGACCTGACAAGTTCCCTAAGACCTGACAATTTTTTAAAGGAATCCCTAAGAGCTGAAAATGTTTTCAAGGGATCCCTAAGAGCTGAAAATGTTTTCAAGGGTTCCCTGAGACCTGACATTTTTTTAAGGGTTCCCTAAGACCTGACAATTTTTTCAAAGGGTTCCCTAAGACATGACATTTTTTTTTTCAAGAGTCCCCTAAGACCTGAAATGTTTTTCAAGGGTTCCCTAAGACCTGAAAAAAAATGTTTAAGGGTTCCCTAAGACCTGAGAAGTTCCCTAAGACCTGAATTTTTTTTCTACGGGTTCCCTAAGGCCTGACAAGTTCCCTAAGACCTGACAATTTTTTAAAGGAATCCCTAAGACCTGAAACATTTTTCAAGGGTTCCCTAAGACCAAAGGCGTGCGCAGGGGGTGTGCCAGGTGTGCCTGGGCACACCCTAATCACTATGCTGCAGGATGGAGAGTGGAGAAAGGGGCTAGTAAATATGTAATTTACTGGTGCCTTCCTTTTCCAAATGAACATTGTGAACACAAATAGGTTTACCTTGCTTCAGTTTATGAATGAACAAGAAGCCGCTCAGCACAGAGCACTTCACATTCATTCACCGTCCAGTGCAGCTGAAGCTGCAGAGAAAGGCATGTGTGTTTGAGCTTTGGGGTGCCCACCCTAATGCAATAGGCTGCGCACACCTATGCCTAAGACCTGAAAATTTTTTCAAGGGTTCCCCAAGACCTGACATTTTTTTTAAGGGTTCCCTAAGACCTGAATTTTTTTTTAAGGGTTCCCTAAAACCTGACAATTTTTTCAAGGGTTCCCCTGGGCTGAAATGGTTGAAAAAGGGTGCCGTAGACAACGAATAACATGGCTGACTTATACACAAGTTTTCTGAAGATTTATTGTTGGAAGTCAAAATAGGAGACGGAACGCCTATCATGATAAAGCATGCTGTACAGGTCAGAGCATTGACTGTCACACCGTAATGCTGCCAGGGACACACCTGTGACCCAGAGCTGACATCAGCAGAATCGTACAGGTTATATAGGAGATGATGCTTTGTCTGGGGATGCTCTCTACGCCCACATCTCTTCCTGGCCTTTATTAACGGCCTTCCCTTGGGAGTACTGTTCTAATGTGATTGGCTGAGAGGGAGGAGATTTATATCTTTCTAGACCACTGATTGGGTGAAGGTGAAGCAAGGACCATCTCCCCATCCCAGTGCAGTATAGATATTATGAGAAAGAAGGCATCCCTGGAATCCCCTTAGATGTGCATTTACATTGCTCTCTCCTGTGGGTCACTCACTGTGTTACACTGTGTTACATTACATTGGCAATCCTGGCAGTGTCTGAAGAAGAATGAGGATTTGTTCGCTTAGCACTCCAAGGCACAGTCTATGATTTCTTTTTTTTTTTTTTTCAGCAGACAGCAGATATATTTTTCTGGAAAGCAGTCAGTACCAGGTGACATTTGACTCAATAATAAATAAACCTCAGACACTTGTAATGCCTATTGATTGAACACTGATACTTGTGTCCACAAACAGATCGGTTTTGTCCCCAGATGCCATGTTTGTACCAGCTGTCCAGTAATCACTACACAGATAGCTCTGGATACCGATGGAAAAACTAGAAGACACCGCCATTTAAAAAAAAATGTAATACACATATTTAACCACTTTAAGACCGGAAGGATTTGCCCCCTTCCTGACCAGACCCTATATTGCGATTCGACACTGCGTTATTTTTAACAGACAATTGCGCGGTCGTGCGATGCTGTACCCAAATAAAATTGATGTCCTTTTTTTCCCACAAATAAAGCTTTCTTTTGGTGGTATTTGATCACCTGTGCGATTTTTTTTTTTTTTTTTGCACTATAAACAAAAAACGAGCGACAATTTTGAAAAAAAAAAAAACAATATTTTTCACATTCTGCTATATGACATTCTCAAAAAAAAAAAATTAAAAATCAATTTTTTTTTAACATTTTAGGCCAATTTGTTTTCTGCTACATATTTTTGGTAAAAAAAAATCGCAATAAGCATATTTTGATTGGTTTGCACAAAAGTTATTGTGTCTACTAACTACGGGAAAGATTTATGTCATTTTTATTGTTACTAGTAATGGCGGCAATCTGCGATTTATTGCAGGACTGCGACATTGCGGTGGACAGATCGGACCCCTGACTGACATTTTTGACACTTTTGGGGGAACCAGTGACATTACTATAGTAATCAGTGCTAAAAATAGGCACTGTTACCGTCCGTAATAATGACACTGGCAGGGAAGGGGTTAACATTATGGGTGATCAAGGGGTTAAATGTGAGCCTAGGGGAGTGATTCAAACTGTGGGGGGGGGGGGGGGGACTTCTGAAATGAGCATAGAGACATGTGATATAGAAGGATCACAGGAGCTCTATGATCATTCCAGGGAGAAGAACGGTCAGATGTATTCACAACAGCTGACCGATCTTCTCTCTTTAGTGGGGAACGATCGCGGGTGTCAGGTGGCAATCAGAGCCATCTGACCTGTGCATCGGCTTCCCCGCTGAAGCGCGCTCGACCCCTAGCCTCCTGAGAGCGAGCACCGTACATGTATGGGGATTTTCCTGGGAGCGGCTTGAATGTAGTGGAGGTGAGAGACTGATTCACCTGGTGGTGGGATTGCACAGTTCTCAGAAGCACGTATTTAAGTTTGCACAAGATTATTTCTTTGGACACATGGAAGTGGATTTACCTTTTGTTTGATTTATTATTTGGACACTTGGGATTATTGTATTATTTATGGACACGGACTTTTGAGTTTGTGAATCACCATTTGTGCACTTTTTTTGACTGGCGCATCACTATTTTTGTTTATTTAGTTTGTATTGTGAGGTGTAGGCACATTGAGTGTATGCTGCCGGTCTCTTTATCTATTTATTATTGATTGCACTGTTGAATTATTGCACATTTTATTATATGCACTTTCACTAGTCATTTTTTGCACTGATAGTCTTTTGTTATAAAGTGGAACTTCACTCTCTCAATCAACATGGACTATTTCTAATCCTTATACTGCTATTGTTAGTAAATAGATAGGAAAGTATATCATATTTACTTGTTTTACACTTTTTATTTTGCATTTCTTCAGTTACTTCCTGGTTTTCATGCCTAGGCAAATGATGTCATATATCCCAGGAGTCTTGGGGAGGGGAGTGAGGGGAGGGAGGGTTCTCAGCTCAGCCAATGCCTGAGACAGATTCCAGGAAGTAAACGATACATGAATCATCTGCCCTTACTCAAGATGGCCATGGCCAGAAATGCCAGGGGGCATTTTTCAAAATAATTTCCCAGCAAAATAAAGCATGGAGACATGGATGGATGGGAGAGTTTGTTTTAAATACTAAAAATAAATAAAAAAGCGTTTTTGATTTGTGGTTCCCAGATGCAGTGCAGTTCCTCTTTATCAATGCAGAATTTGATTCAGAGTGTATGTCCTGTCATTTTTTTTTTAGTCTTTCCGACTATCCAGAATGCAAGGAGAAAAGGCTTCTGTATGTCCTGGGTACCGAAAAAAGCACTTTTCCTTAGCTGATCCCCTGCTCCCGCAGGCTCACTCTGCTCCCTCTAGGCTGTAAGGCCGGTCATAGACGGTTCGAATCTCCCTGCCAGCTCCTGCTGAACCGGCTGAGATTTGAACCATTAATGGGTACTCAATGTACCAAGCTGATCGATCGGTCAACTTAAGTACAATCATCCTGCTGGATTCTGCTAGGGATAATCACTGTCTTCTCCCAGAAGGGACTTGCAGGAAAGAAATTGACACCGTCTACCCAGATAACAAGCAGTTGTGCTGCAAGTTTGAAAATGACTCGAAATGCTCCTTTGACACGGTCCGCATTTCGTTGTAGACCATTCTCTACTCAGCCGGGATCGATCCGCCAATCCCTGCTTAGCAGGCGGATGACAGCTCCGTCTCCGCACTGTGTGCGGAAAGGGAGGTGTCAGAGCCCCGCTGCTCTCTATGGGGAATCGGAAGAGAGCGGATTGCCTGTCCACTCTCATCCGATCCCATCCGATCAGATCCCCTGGACGGATGGAAAATAGGGTTTCCATCCGTAAGGATTTCACGGACAGGATCGGATGCAGGTGGCAGCGAGTGTCAGCGGACATGTCACCGCTGACATCCGCTCTCCCATAGGGATGCATGGAGGATCCAATCAGATCCGCTTAAAAAACTGACAGGCGGATCTGATCGGATTGTTCGTGTGAAAGGACAATCTTAAGCTATTGCTAGACTTGCCAGAATTCACTAATTTGTTGCTCAATTGCTGCAAGTCCGCATTGCATGACTTCAGATTAACTTTCTTAGCAAACTTTCTGTAAGTCTGCTGCAAGTTCTGGTTCAGTTATGTTGTGCAATAAATAGTCATCCCACCACAGGGGGCACTGTGACATGCAGGGCTCATGCTGTAGACTTACTACTTCAACTTTGCTCTTGCTAGAGACTTTACAGACAAATTTGCTACAAATGGGAAAAGTGTCAATTAGAACCTGTGTTCCCAGTGCTCTGCAAGTGTACATTTTGCCAGTGAAAATGTGCAGCAAGTTAACAGAGTTACAATTTGTGGCAAGATATCCTTGCTATCTGTGTATGGCCGACCTAAGACCAGCTCCCGCAGTCTCTTCTCAAATACTGCTTTGTAATTGCAGAACCTCTGACATCATCAAACAATGTAGAATTTGATTTCATCATTCATTTAAAGTAAATGTCCCATCAATTTATTGTTTTCTTGCATAGTTTTTACTGCTATTCAGACTGCGGGCAGCACAGTGGTATAGTGGTTAGCACTTTCACCTAGCAGCAAGAGGGTCACTGCTTCGAATCCCAACCACGACACTACCTGCCTGGAGTTTGCATGCTCTCCCTCTGCCTGCGTGGGTTTCCTCTGGGTACTCTGGTTTCCTCCCACACTCCAAAGACATGCTGGTAGGTTTATTGGATCCTGTATAAAATTGGCACTACTATGTATGTATGAATGTGAGTTAGGGACCTTAGATTGTACACTCCTTGAGGGCAGGGACTGATGCGAATGTGTAATGTATATGTAAAGTGCTGCGTAAATTGACAGCGCTATATAAGTTAATAAACAAGCAAAAAATTGTCGGAGCAGACCCTGAACATGTATATCTAAAGCCGGTGCAGCTATGGACCAAGCAACATGTATATTAAAAAAGAATAGCGCAACCATGCAAAAGAAATGACTATCAAATATGGAGACCATCCATAAATAAAAATGGGGATTTAGTTCCACCATATGGCCATATCGTGCTCAAGCCCACCACTACGTCAAAGTACCCCATTATCGGAGGGTCCTACACTATCCATAATAAAGGGGTGAATCCAGCCTCTCTTACCCTTGGAGACAACGCTCCTTGCTGGGAAGGTGTGCTAATGCACTGCAGGGGACTCCTCCTATATCTACTTGATAGAGGACACCAATAGAGTACAGGTGTGTGTGGGGGATGGGACCCCCATTTTTATTTATGGATTGTCTTCAGATTTGGTAGTTATTTCTTTTGCATTTGCGCGCTATTCTTTTTTAATATACATGTCTTTTGGTTCATAGCTGCAGCAGCTTTAGAAATACATGGGTATGCTCCCCCAAATTTTTTGCCTGTTTATTAAGTATTCGGTCTGACCAGACTATCGAGGTTGAGCAACCCTCCCCACCCCCCCACACACACCTGTACTCAATCAGTGTCCACCATCTAGTGGATATAGTAGGAGTCCCCTGTAGTGCATTTGCACATCCTTCCCAGCAAGGAGTATTATCTCCAAGGGTTAGGCTGGATTCATCTCTTTTTCATGGATAGTGTAGGACCCACTGATAATGGGGTACTTTGACCCAGTAGTGGGCTTGAGCACGATATGGCCATATGGTGGGACCAAACCCCCATTTTTATTTATGGATTGTCTTCAGATTTGGTAGTTATTTCTTTTGCATTTGCGCGCTATTCTTTTTTAATATACAGCGCTATATAAGTACCTGAAATAATAATAATAATAAATGCTTGTTTATGTCTAGGGTACTGAAAACTGCACTTCTTCTTACCTGATCCTCTGCTCCCGCAGGCTGTAAAACCAACTCCCACAGTCTCGTCCCCCTATGCTCCTGTGGTTGCATGACCTATGATGTTATGCAGTACAATGCAGGAACCCACAGCCCTGCGTTGAACCTGAAAGCGCCAAGGAAAGGTTCACAGGCCAGAGCATAGAGGAGAAGAGGCAAGCACAAGCTGCTGTGACATAAATCTTTCCCCTAGTTTGTAGACGCAATAACTTTTGCGCAAAACAATAAAAATATGCTTATTGTGATTTTTTTTTTACCAAAAATATGTAGCAGAGTACAAATTGTCAAAAAGGATGAAAAAAACTGATTTATAATTTTTTTTTTCGGGAATGTTGTATAGCAGAAAGTGAAAAATATTGTTTTTTTTTTTTCAGAATTGTCACTCTTTTTTTGTTTATAGCGCAAAAAAAATAAATCGCACAGGTGATCGAATACCACCAAAAGAAAGCTCTATTTGTGGGGAAAAAAGGGACATCAATTTTATTTAGGTACAGCGTCGCACGACTAAGCAATTGTCTGTTAAAATAACGCAGTGCCGAATCGCAAAAAATGGCCTGGTCATTAAGGGGGCAAATTCTGCCGGTCCAGAAATGGGTAAGCAGATGATTCCTTATGCTTTTGCGATTTCTCATTTGCCTATATGTGCCTACATCCAGGTCTGTTCAGGTTTGAACAAATGCAAAAAGTTTGCAGGCCTGACCATTTGTGGACATCTGCATACCCAGAGAGATGACATGGGCCTGAGGACAGAACAGACACAGATGTCACATCCGTTTTTGTTCTGATCCAACTCAACAGGGGATCATCCTAGGTTCTTATGCTGAGACAGAAGTCACGGAACTGAGGTTCCCCATGTGAACGGAGCTAAATGATGCCATACAGTTATATAGAAGTAGTATAGAGTTGAGAGATTGGATCATTGTGTCTAGATTGGAATATGTAATTGTATCTAATAAGTACACTGTTGCTTGTTCAAAAGATTTCCCATCGTCAGCAAAGGGACCTGTGTAACTCACGCATGTCAATAATTAAAGGGATTATTCTCTGGTCTGTGCTATCCAATAATCAAAAGACTGAGAAGAAAGAGGAGATGGTTGCATGTTGAGATAAAGAGTGTCTTGTAACTCCTTTCAGCATCCTCCATATCGGTGTGTAACATAGTAACTCCAATCAACAACGCTCACGTTCCCTGAGCAGGCTGAAATAACTCTCATTGCAGTAGTTATATTTCTACAAATGAATTCTTTAGAGAGGAACTTCAGCTGGGGAAATTGCTCCTTCTTCTGCTCCTCTTCCACACACCCATCCAGGACTGCCATCAGGGGGGGGACAGCCCATGCACATGTAGGGGGCCTGGGCGTCCCAAGGAGCCCAGCCGCCCAGGCCCAACCAACGAGATTGAGTTGTTGCTGCTGTAGTAACTAGCAATTGCTAAAGCAGAACTGCCACAGGGTAAGTCGATGAAGCCAAAAGGGATGTCTCTTTGCTGGATTGGGCTGTCTCTTTGCTGAATATATGAGGCCATCTCTTTGCTGTGTTGGGCTGTCTCTTTGCTGAATATACGGAGATGTCTCTTTGCTGGATTGGATTAATTTTCATATACTAAGTTGTAAGAATG
Source organism: Pelophylax lessonae (assembly GCF_965119305.1). Taxonomy (NCBI): domain Eukaryota; kingdom Metazoa; phylum Chordata; class Amphibia; order Anura; family Ranidae; genus Pelophylax; species Pelophylax lessonae. The sequence continues at coordinate 398,899,986 of NC_138772.1, read as the reverse complement.
TTAAATTAAAAGTGGGTGCACTGAAGGACTCTGTGGGATGGCCAGTGGGCAGATTTGGTGGGACGGCCCTAGGAAATGTTGTTTTGTCAGGCCCGGAGGGGTCCAGGCCTAAAGCTGTGTAAGGGGCCCCAAAATTTCTGATGGCTGCCCTGCACCCATCACATGATATCCTGCACATGTGGAGATGTTCCACAGGTCTCTAACAAGCACAACTGGGCATGTGCAGGGGTAGTGCGTGTGCTTGTGCAGAAATAACCCCACATGTGTGCAGAAGTGCCACAGGCCCCAAAGACCTCTGGCATGGGTGTGCATGGACAGAATCTAATAGTGTGCATGCACCCCTCACCAAAACACTACCTCCCGAGGTGTGTAATGTGCACATTCCAGGAAGCAGCAGGGTCCAATGTCATTGTCACCTAGGCAAGGAAGGAAGAAGTGCTGTAGTGCAGCAAAAAGAAAGGTAATAAGCTTTTGTAATAAAGGGGAGAAATAATTAATTTTATAGGAAGTCTGCTTTAACAAAAGTCTTATAACTTGTAAAGACTAGGAAATGGCTGCCAAAAAATAGACAGGTACATAAGATGCCAACTCCACCCAAAACTTTTGTTTGTTTTGCATTTTCACTTTTCAGCGGGTAGTTGACAGGGGCCTGGGAGGCAACATGACACCTTCTTACTGCCTGTTTCCTCCTCTCTAATGGTTTGGGTCCCTTGCCGTTGCTGGCATCTTCTCCTTGGGTATCAGTCTTTGGGCATCTTCATTATCTGGCACGAGATGAAGTAACCCTGGCACACGTGCAAGTGTCAGTCATACCGGCACACAAGGACCGTTCTGCCATGTAAGCTAAGCCGCAGAAGATTACAAGTACGCAGGAAGGCGTATTTTATTGCAGAAGAGACCGTGCATGCCCCCTCTGAATCCAAAGCCTGCCTGCTTACAGTCTTCTATTAAAGCTGTAGTAAACCACAGCATAATGTGCCAGTATGTATGGCATACTAGCACATTATGAAATACTTATGTAGCACTGCCCCCTTAGGAGCTGCTGAGTGTGGATTCTCCTGGGTTACCCATAGCAAAAGTCCATAAAACTTATCACTTCAAGACTTGGCTCAGACAATGAACAGTCCAGGGGATTTGTTTTTTGTGTTTTATTTTGGAACTTGGATGGGAGAAGGGATGAGTGGGATACTCCAACTTGAACTATGCACAATTTCTGTGGACACAGTGGCGTACCTAGAGCATTTGGCACCTGGGGCGGATCCTATATCTGGCACCCCCCCCCCCACCTTAAAATGTCGCCCACAAAAATTTTGTAATGTTTTCAAGAATATTTATTGCACGCATTTCACAGCCCCCCATCACGGTGCCCCTTGTAGTCTGCCCCCCGTCTCTCTAATCACAGTTCCCCCTTTTGCACTTTCTGCCTCCCCTGCACAGTCCCACCTTTGGCATTAACAGATAGCTAATACTATTAGCAATGTGTTTAGGTTTGAGTAAGAGATAGGAGACATGCTAAAGGAGATGGTCAGAGACTGCAGACATAGTACAAGAGATGGTCAGAGACTGCGGACATAGTACAGGAGATGGTCAGAGACTGTGGACATAGTACAGGAGATGGTCAGAGACTACAGACCTGATACAAGAAATGGTCAGAGACTGGGGACATGATACAAGAGATGGTCAGAGACTACGGACGTGATACAAGAGATGGTCAGAGACTGAGGACATACAAGAGATGGTCAGAGACTGCAGACATGATACAGTAGATGGTCAGAGACTGCAGACGTGATACAAGAGATGGTCAGAGACTGCAGATGTGATACAAGAGATGGTCAGAGACTGAAGACATGATACAAGAGATGGTCAGAGACTGCAGACATGATACAGGAGGTGGTCAGAGACTGCAGACATGATACAAGAGATGGTCAGAGACTGCAGACATGATACAGGAGATGGTCAGAGACTGCAGATATAGTACAGGAGATGGTCAGAGACTGCAGACATAGTACAGGAGATGGTCAGAGACGGCAGACATGAAACAAGAGATGGCCAGAGACTGCAGACATGATACAGGAGATGGTCAGAGACTGCAGACATGATACAGGAGATGGTCAGAGACTGCAGACATAGTAAAGGAGATGGTCAGAGACTGCAAACATAGTACAGGAGATGATCAGAGACTGCAGACATGATACAAGAGATGGTCAGAGACTGCAGACATGATACAAGAGATGGTCAGAGACTGCAGACATGATACAGGAGATGGTCAGAGACTGCAGATGTAGTACAGGAGATGGTCAGAGACTGCAGACATAGTACAGGAGATGGTCAGAGACGGCAGACATGAAACAAGAGATGGCCAGAGACTGCAGACATGATACAGGAGATGGTCAGAGACTGTAGACATGATACAGGAGATGGTCAGAGACTGCAGACATAGTAAAGGAGATGGTCAGAGACTGCAAACATAGTACAGGAGATGATCAGAGACTGCAGACATGATACAAGAGATGGTCAGAGACTGCAGACATGATACAAGAGATGGTCAGAGACTGCAGACATGATACAGGAGATGGTCAGAGACTGCAGATGTAGTACAGGAGATGGTCAGAGACTGCAGACGTGATACAGTAGATGGTCAGAGACTGCAGACATGATACAAGAAATGGTCAGAGACTGGGTACATGATACAAGAGATGGTCAGAGACTGCAGACATGATACAGGAGATGGTCAGAGACTGCAGACGTAGTACAGGAGATGGTCAGAGACTGCAGACGTGATACAGTAGATGGTCAGAGACTGCAGATGTGATACAAGAGATGGTCAGAGACTGCAGACATAGTACAGAAGATGGTCAGAGACTGCAGACATAGTACAGGAGATGGTCAGAGACTGCAGACATGATACAAGGGATGGTCAGAGACTGCAGTTGTGATACAAGAGAAGGTCAGAGATTGCAGACATGATAGAAGATAAAAGAACACTAGGGGGGCCAGAGAGCACAGGGAAAGCAGAAAGCACTGGAGGAGCTGAAAGGCAAGGGGGGGGGGGACTGGAGAGAATTAAGGGGGGGTTGGAAATCACAGGGTGTAGAGAGCACGTGAGGGCCGGCAGGGAAAACCAGGGGGATGGAGAGCATGGGGGTAGGAGGGGGAACTGGAGAGCACTGGGGGAACTGGAAATCACTGAGGGGGAAGCCAGGGAGCACAGGGGGGTGGAGAGCGATGGGGGAACCAAAGAGCATAGGGGGGGAGATGAAAGCACTGTGGGGAGCAGAAGAGCACCCGGGGGGGGGTAGAGAGCACCGGGGGGGAGCTAAAGAGCACGGGGGGCTAAAGAGCAAGGGGGGGTTAATAGCACTGGGGGGGTTAAGAGCACTGAGGGGGGTTAAGAGCACCGGGTGGTCTAGGAGCACTGGGGGGGGTTAAGAGCAGTGGGGGGTTAAGAGCAGTGGGTGGGGGGTTAAGAGCTCTGGGGGGTGTTAAGAGCACTGGCGGGGGTTAAGAGCACTGGCGGGGGTTACGAGTGGGGGGTTAAGAGCAGTGGGGGGGTTAAGAGCACTGGGGGGGGGGCTAAGGTCACTGGTGGGATTAAAAGCACTGGGGGGGATGGAGAGAACTGGGGGGCCAGTAAAATAAGTTGTATAGGAGGGGGATGGGGCAGCTGCATATAGATGAATTGATATTTCCATATTTCTCCTGCTGCCGCTGGATGCCTGCAGGAGGGAGAGGAGGAGAATCATCAAGTGGCAGCAGGGGAAATATGGAAATATCAATTCATCTATATGCAGCCGCCTCATCCCCATCCTATCCAGCACACACATAAGGCTGCACAGCAGGCACTTACCTTCTTCCCACCACACCCCAACCCCCCTCCCCCCGCGAGCATCGCGGACTGAAGGAGCTGTCACTGCAGCTGCCTTCTCGCTGCTTCACCCTGCCACTGAAGTGAAGTAGAAGATAGGTTCCTGACTGAATTTCTCTTCAGGGTCCTGACTTGGCACCCCCTTTCTCACTTTCTGTGCATGCTAGCCCCTTGTCCACTGACTCTCCACTGGAGTGGTTCCCTTCCTGGGCAAGCTTCCCGGTACTCATGGACACTGTTTTTCCCTGGGTTGCTCTGTCTTCAGCTCCACTTGTAAGTATCCTGGACCTCCTGGCTCAGCATCACACACTTGGTCCACTAGGCTGACTGCCTGTGACCACCTTCCTTGCTGACAGGAGAAGAGACAGCCCTCACCCTCCTCCTGGGACCTGGCTTCCCGCCCAACTATGCCCTGTCACATGTGCCCCTGGCTTTTATAGCCCATCCCAGGATGCACCACTCTCTGTGCCAACCCACTGGGACAGCTACAAAAGCCTGTGTGTCACTGGCTGGGTTTCCTCCACTGTCCAACATGTTCCCCTATTGGATACAGTGGGGACACTCCCTCAAACCAGATAAATCACACATGGACACATGCAACAGGCAAAACTAACAATCAGGCTCCCCTGACAAGCAGGCAGAGCAACCAATGCCTTTACCTAGCACCTACCTAGAAGGGTACTACACTTACCTTAGAACAAAGCCCACCAGTGGTGTGCTGTCACCACTGACAGAGCTTTTATCTTCACCCAGTCTTCCTTCCAGGTTTGCAAGCTCTGGCTGTAAAAGTAGTCGGGCCCTGATGAGGTCACGCCCGCCAATGTGTGCAGGAGCCCTCGGCTGCGGCACAGAGCTCTGAAGGTGACGTCATCGGCTACATCTAGTGTAAATATCTCCCAAACACCGCAAGTTTAATTCACTGTACCTAAAGGTAAGGCTTATTATCCCAGATAGCAAGCAGTTGTGCTGTAAGTTTGAAAATGACTTGCAAACTTTTGCTAGACTTGTCAGGCTTCACAAGTTGGTTGCACAATTGCAGCAAGTCCGCATTGCATGACTCCAGATCAACTTTCTTTGCAAACTTTCTACAAGTTTTCTGCAAGTTCTGGTTCAGTTATGTTGTGTAATAATCATCCCACCACAGGGGTCACTGTGGCTGAATTTTCATGATGTAGACATGCAGAGCTCATGCTGTAGTGTAGACTCACCACTTCAATTTTGCTCTTGCTAGAGACTTTACACACAAGTTTGCTACAAATTGGAAAAGTGTCAACTAGAACTTGTGCTTCAAATGCTCTGCAAGTGTACAAGTTGCCAGTGAAAATGTGTAGCAAGTTAACGGACTTACAATTCAAAACTCCAAGATAGAAAGGATAACCTGCCACAAATTGGTTACAATGTTGAATTTTAAGTCTTGTTATCTTGCGGCACATTTTCACTGGCAGCTTGTACACTTGCAGAGCATTTAAAACACAAGTAATTGATTTTCAAACTTGCAGCTCTATTCGCTTGCTATCTGGGACTACCACAAATTTGTAAGAAGTTATCCTTGCTATCTGGAATAAGCCCCTTTCACACCAGCGGGCCAATCAGGTCCACCTATCAGTTTTTTGGGTGGACCCAATCGGACCACCCATTGTATCTATGGGGCGCTGAATGTCAGTGGACATGTGTCTGCTGACACCCACTGGGCATTCGATCCGATAAAAATAGACGTACTTGTCCAGCGGATCGGATCAGATGACAATTAGATGGAAACAGGCATGCAGTCCATTTTTATCTGACCGCCCAATAGAGGACAGCGGTCTGTGTCTGTATCTGCTCTGCATAGTGTAGTGGACACAGACCCGTCATCCGCCTGCTCAATAGGGATTAGTGGAGAGATCCCCTGCTGAGCAGGTGGATCTGCTTGGATGGATCCACTCCATCTGAAAGGGGCCAAAGGCTTACCTGTAGGTACAAGTTAAAGAAAATGGCTTTACTACCTCTTTAAATACCTTCAGTTGCACTTTAACCACTTGCCGACTGCCGCATGACTATATACGGCGTCAGTCAGCCCCTCACAGGCAAAGTGACGTAGGGGTACATCACTAGCCTGTGAGGCTCTAGGGAGCGAGCGCCCCCCGCGCGAGTGAGCGGCGGACCGGATGTCCGCCGGGCACTCGCGATCGTCGGTTACAGAGGGAGAAAGGCAGGCGGCTAATATAAACACAGCCGCCTGTCATTCTCCCCTGTGTAACAGCAAAGATCATACAGTCCTGCTATGTAGGATCGTAGATCTCTGCTGTTACATCACTAGCCACATCCAATCACAGTTAGAAGCACACCCCTAGGGACACACTTATCCCCTCCTTCTCTAATAAAGTTAACCCCTTCCCTGCCAGTGTAATTTTTACAGTAACAGTGCATATGTATAGCACTGATTACTGTAGTAATGTCACTGGTACCCCCAAAAGTGTCAAAAATGTCAGTCAAGGGTCCGATCTGTCCACCGCAATGTCGCAGTACCGCAAAAAAAATTGCAGCTCGCCGCCATTACTCGTTAAAAAAAAAAACAATAAAAATGACAAAAATCTTTCCCTTAGTTAGTAAACGCAATAACTTTTGCACAAACCATTTAAAATACGCTTTTTGCTATTTTTTTTACCAAACATATGTAGCAGAAAACAAATTGGCCTAAAATGTTAAAAAATTTTGATTTTTACATTTTTTTGGGGGGGAATTTCATATAAAAATATGTGAAAAATAGTGTTATTTTTGCAAAATTTTGCTCTTTTTTTGTTTATAGCGCATGATCAAAAAATCGCACAGGTGATCAAATACCAACAAAAGAAAGCTCTGTTTGTGGGAAAAAAAGGATGTCAATTTCATTTGGATACAGGGTCGCACGACCGCGCAATTGTCGATTAAAGTCACGCAGTGCCGAATCGCAAAATAGGCCCTGGTCAGGAAGGGGGTAAAATCTTCCGGGGCTTAAGTGGTTAAATACCTTCAGTTGCACATTAAGACTTTGTTTAGATATGGGGGTGGCAAAATGTGCAGTTGAGCTGCGTTTTTGTGGTCTCCTACGTAAACTGCAATAGGCAGCAGATGGGGATGTTTACATGGCGTGGGTGCGATGCTTTGTGTCCATGGCAAAGTTCACCCGACATGTAGTGGTCGGCAGGGGGGCAAGCCTGCCTAACGCTACACATTCAAGTAAATGGTGAAGAGCTGCAAACATCCCGGCAAAAATGGGGTAAAATAGTCGGTGAGGAGGCGTTCCAATTTCCATCACTTGTCAGTAGCTTCTGGAGCGCAAAGCGGACGCAGATCAGGTTTCTTAGGGAAGGGAGATTTAGATGCATATCTGAATCTACCTTAAAAAAGAGAACTAATGCAGCCACCACATCTAAGGATTGGTACACTGCAATATCATATTATTAGGTTTAAAATAGCTATTTATATAGAACTTGCCAGTCCCAATAATAATGCTATATAATAATTGTAATTCCTGCGTATGAGGACCCCCCCAATATCTGCTCCCAGCTGTGGTCAGCACAGAGGTAATAGTGAGAGCAGATTCTGGAGGCCTCCAGCAATGACAGCTCTACTAGTGTCAATGGAACTCAGCTCCTGGCTGCCAGAAGAGCAGCACCTCCTAGTGGCTGGTGGCGAGTAGCGCGGAGCATGCTTGTCCAAAGGGAGGCTGAGGATGCCGGCTTTCATATAAGAGCGGTTCCTGGCTGATCCTCGCCCACTACCCGGAGCCGGTGTGTCCTTTGCATGAGGCAGCGGAGCGTGCAGGGTGACAGCAGGCGGAACCATGCTGGAGATCATCAGTTTACAAGGCTTGACCCGGGAGCTGTCACTCTACCTGGAGAACCAAGTGCGAGTGGGTCTGTTCGGCTCCGGGGTGGGCTTGTCCTTGGTGCTGGGATTTGGTGCAGCCTATGCCTGCTACTACCTTAGTGTCATTGCCAAGGTAAGTCCCCTACCCCTCTATTGTCTATAGTCTCCACCTTAGTGGCATTGCCAAGGTAAGTCCCCTAACCCTCTATTGTCTATAGTCTCCACCTTAGTGGCATTGCCAAGGTAACCCTCATACACCACCATTGTCTATAGTCTCCACCTTAGTGGCATTGCCAAGGTAAGTCCCCTAACCCTCTATTGTCTATAGTCTCCACCTTAGTGGCATTGCCAAGGTAAGTCCCCTACCCCTCTATTGTCTATAGTCTCCACCTTAGTGTCATTGCCAAGGTAAGTCCCCTACCCCTCTATTGTCTATAGTCTCCACCTTAGTGTCATTGCCAAGGTAAGTCCCCTACCCCTCTATTGTCTATAGTCTCCACCTTAGTGGCATTGCCAAGGTAACCCTCATACACCACCATTGTCTATAGTCACCACCTTAGTGCCATTGCCTGATACATGACTATTGTCTATAGTCACCACCTTAGTGTCATTGCCAAGGTAACCCCCATACACCACCATTGTCTATAGTCACCACCTTAGTGCCATTGCCTGATACATGACTATTGTCTATAGTCACCACCTTAGTGTCATTGCCAAGGTAACCCTCATACACCACCATTGTCTATAGTCACCACCTTAGTGCCATTGCCTGATACATGACTATTGTCTATAGTCACCACCTTAGTGTCATTGCCAAGGTAACCCCCATACACCACCATTGTCTGTAGTCACCACCTTAGTGTCATTGCCAAGGTAACCCCCATACACCACCATTGTCTATAGTCACCACCTTAGTGCCATTGCCTGATACATCACTATTGTCTATAGTCACCACCTTAGTGCCATTGCCTGATACATCACCATTGTCTATAGTCACCACCTTAGTGCCATTGCCAAGGTAAGCTCCATACACCACCATTGTCTATGGTCACCAAATTAGTGGCATTGCCAGGTAAGCTCCATGCACTACCGTGTCTATAGTCACCACCTTAGTGCCATTGCCTGATACATGACTATTGTCTATAGTCACCACCTTAGTGTCATTGCCAAGGTAGCCCCCATACACCACCATTGTCTATAGTCACCACCTTAGTGTCATTGCCAAGGTAGCCCCCATACACCAATATTGCCTATAGTCACCACTTAGTGGCATTGCCAGGTAAGCTCCATGCACCTCTATGTCTATAGTCACCACCTTAGTATCATTGCCAAGGTAAGCTTCATACGCCACCATTGTCTATAGTCACCACCTTAGTGTCATTGCTGAGGTAAGCTTCATACACCTATATTGTCTATAGTCACCACCTTAGTGTAATTGCCAAGGTAAGCTCCATACATGACCATTGTCTATAGTCACCACCTTAGTGTCATTGCCAAGGTAGCCCCCATACACCACCATTGTCTATAGTCACCACCTTAGTGTCATTGCCAAGGTAGCCCCCATACACCACTATTGTCTATAGTCACCACCTTAGTGTCATTGTCAAGGTAGCCCCCATACACCACTATTGTCTATAGTCACCACCTTAGTGTCATTGCCAAGGTAGCCCCCATACACCACTATTGCCTATAGTCACCACTTAGTGGCATTGCCAGGTAAGCTCCATGCACCTCTATGTCTATAGTCACCACCTTAGTATCATTGCCAAGGTAAGCTTCATACGCCACCATTGTCTATAGTCACCACCTTAGTGTCATTGCCGAGGTAAGCTTCATACACCTATATTGTCTGTAGTCACCACCTTAGTGGCATTGCCGAGGTAAGCTCCATACATGTCTATTGTCTATAGTCACCACCTTAGTGTAATTGCCAAGGTAAGCTCCATACATGACCATTGTCTATAGTCACCACCTTAGTGGCATTGCCAAGGTAAGCCCCATACATGACTTTTGTCTATAGTCACAACCTTAGTGTAATTGCCAAGGTAATCCCCATACATGACGTTTGTCTATAGTCACCACCTTAGTGTCATTGCCAAGGTAAGCCCCATACATGACTGTTGTCTATAGCCACCACCTTGGTGTCATTGCCAAGGTAGCCCCCATACACCACTATTGCCTATAGTCACCACTTAGTGGCATTGCCAGGTAAGCTCCATGCACCTCTATGTCTATAGTCACCACCTTAGTGTCATTGCCAAGGTAAGCTCCATACACCACCATTATTTATAGTCACCACCTTAGTGGCATTGCCAAGGTAAGCTCCATGCGCCACTAAGTCTATAGTCATCACCTTAGTGCCTTTGCCAAGGTAAGCCCCATACATGACTTTTGTCTATAGTCACCACCTTAGTGTCATTGCCAAGGTAAGCTACATACACCACCATTGTCTATAGTCACCACCTTAGTGTCATTGCCAAGGTAAGCTACATACACCACCATTGTCTATAGTCACCAAATTAGTGGCATTGCCAAGGTTAGCTCCATGCACCACTATGTCTATAGTCACCACCTTAGTGTCATTGCCAAGGTAACCCCCATACACCACCATTGTCTATAGTCACCACCTTAGTGTCATTGCCTGAAACATGACTTTTGTCTATAGTCACCACCTTAGTGTCATTGCCAAGGTAAGCCCCATACATGACTTTTGTCTATAGTCACCACCTTAGTGTCATTGCCAAGGTAAACTTCATACACCACTATGTCTATAGTCACCACCTTAGTGTCATTGCCAAGGTACCGTAAGCTTCATACACCCCTTTTGTCTATAGGCATCACTTTAGTCACATTGCCAAGGTAACCCCCATACACCACTATTGTCTATAGTCACCAATTCATAAGTATTGTCTATTGCTACTACCTTAGTGTCCCTGCTTGATAACATGACTATTGTCTATAGCTACTATCTTGGTGTCATTGCCAAGGTAAGCCCTACACATGATTATTGTCTATAGCAGATTACAGGGTGTCTTGCAATGAATGACATTTTGTGATCTCCTTGGTGATTGGGGTTATGTCATTCTAGGTAATTCTTTGCCTCTTTCTCTACAGAAACCTCAGCTGGTGACAGGCGGAGAAGCATTGTGTAGCTTCCTAAAGCAATACTGCCCAGCTGTGACGGAAACGTACTACCCTACGCTGTGGTGCTGGGAGGGCAGAACCCAGACATTGCTGAGACCATTCATCACTGTCAAACCACAAGTGCATTACAGCAAGTGAGTATGTCTTATCTATGAACGACTAACGCCAACATATATATCTATTATCTATGTACAGCATGACTTCATTCATTCACCAGCTTGGCACTGACACCAGGATGACAGGTGAATCTCTTCTAGTCCAAGTACCTGTTCACCGGAGCCAAGCTATCCTTTTACAGATGCAGTATTCAAAGGGTTTGTAAAGGCAAAGGTATACTTACCTGCTCTGCGCAATGGATTTGTACAGAGCAGCCCAGATCCTCCTCTCCTAGGGGTTCCCCACCAGTGCCCTGGGCCCCCGCCCATGCTGAGCTCCCTCATAGCAAGCCGCTTGATGTGGGGGCACCCGTGCGTGCTCGCTCCCGAGCCTCGCTCTCTGTGTCCGTGGCTCTCTACTCCCTCCTCACTGTAATTGATATAGAATGCATGAAGGTAAAAAAACCTTCAGCCTTTAGAACCACTTTAATTTTAAAAGCAAACATTTATTATATTGCAGCTTACCAATTGTTAGATGTGATGGCTGCATTTGTTTTTCTTTTGTAGGCTTTCTGTCTTCTATTTTCACCTGATGATCCAGCCAGTAAGTCTGTTTTTCTAAATACCAAGCTGTCCTGCAGATGTAGCAGATAGAGGGTTGAGACAATCCATTTGCCACAGACAGGGGTGCGCACATTGATTAGCTTTTATTTATTTATGTAAAACATTGATCCTAAAAGGAACAAAAACTGTGACTGCTTATAAAGTGGTAGTTGGAGTTTGGCTTTATTATGTTAGTGTATTTAAATCTGCTAGTATATCTAACACTCCCCTCCCCCCAGACTAACAATGCTGCTGTCCAATGGTGCCCCCTGTGCTCCTTCAGTGTAGGCACTGTAATACAAGAGGTGTGTTACTGGACAGATCCCCTGGTGCAAACAGAGGGAGAAAAGCCTACAAAATGAAAACTTACACAGCCACCTTATCTAATGATTGGTAAGCTGCAATATGTTAAATTTTTTGTTTCTGGTTTAATACTGTAGCCAGTAAGTATGCATGCAGGCTAATGACACCGTCATATCTGTTTAATTACAAGGCCTGTCTGTTATTACTCATATAATTATCATCTATAAATTTCTATCCATTTATATGGAAATATGCTGGAGTCACACATGCATCAACCACCAGCTCATCAGCCGATGATCAACAAGATCTCTCTCTCCTTTCATGTGATACTCAACCAGAAAAAAATTACAGCACTAAAAATTCCTGCTCAGGCCTCATGCACACTGGACGTTTTTGGAGCTGCTGTTAGCAGCGTCAGACGTTTTTTTTTTTTTTTTTTTTGCAGCTGCAGAACGCCCATCCATTTTATTCTATGGCCTCATGCACACATAGAGCTTTTAGGCATAGGTGTTTTACAGCTCCAAAAAAACCCCAGGAACTGTGCGTTCTGGAGCTGCAGCGTCAAACTGTAAAAACGTCTGACGCTGCTGAGTAACGTTGCTTAACGTGCGTTAAGCCACGTTATATGTTTTTGTTCTTCCACTCAAAATCAATGGTTCCCTATGGGAGCCTATTGATTTGAATGGAAGGCGCACCGCAAGTCGGATCAGAATGATCCGATTTGCGGTGCGACTTGCGCTGTGAGAATCTTGAGGGGGAACTCCACGCCAAAATGGGGAAAAACACGCCATGGGGTTCCCCCCAGGTTCCAAACCAGGCCCTTCGGGTCTGGTATGGAATTTGAGGGTAGCCCCACACCGAAAAAACGGCGTGGGGTCCCCCCAAAATCCATACCAGACCCTTATCCGAGCATGCAGGCCAGGAAAGGGGAGGGGACAAGCGAGCGGCCCCACCCCCCCTGGACCATACCAGGCCACACGCCCTCAACATGGGGGGGTGTGGGTGCTTTGGGGCAGGGGGGGCCCTGAACCCCCCACCTCAAAGCACCTTGCCCCCATGTTGATGAGGACAAGGGCCTCATCCCCACAACCCTGGCCGGTGGTTGTGGGGGTCTGCGGGCAGGGGGCTCATCGGAATCTGGAAGCCCCCATTAACAAGGGTGGCCCCCCCAGATCCCGGACCCCCTCCCTATGTGAATGGGTATGGGGTACATTGTACCCCTACCCATTCACCGCATAAAAGGCAGTGTATGTAAATAATGACAGGAGACATTTTGAAAAGTTTATTAAAAATCTTCATTCGGTCTTCTCCACTCCGGTCTTCTCTCTGCTCTTCTCCCCTCTTCTGCCCTCCGCTCTTCTGCTCTTTTGCTCTTCTGCTCTTTTGCCTTCTCTGGTCTTCTTCTTCCTCCGGTCCTCCTCGGACGCTGTCCCCGGTGATTATGCCGGTCTCCGGTCTCTGCAGCTTATTATATAGCCATTAGGGGCGTGGCCTCCTGGTGACGTCACCGGGAGGCCACGCCCCCTTATGTCACCGACAGAGAGAATAAAAAACCTAAAAATAAATAGAGCTGCGATGATGTGAGAAAATAAACATGCAATAGAAATCCATATATTAATAGTCATATTAAGTGCAGAAACATCTCCATCCACCTGAAGTTGATCATTCAAATTAAGAAATCGAATTCTGCAAGAAAGGGCAACTTTAACGTCATTCTAAAGGAAAGATTAAAAAAATAAAATAACAAACATGTCAAACTTACCTGCTCTGTGCTTAAGTTTTGCACAGAGCAGCCCCGATCCTCTTCTTTTTGGGTCCCCTGTCGTTGGTCCTGGCTTCTTCCCCCTAATGAGTGCCCCCAGTAGCAAGCCTCTTGCTATGGAGGAACTCGAGCAGACTCTCTCCTGAGCTATGCTCTGTGTGTCCATTCACACACAGTGTGGCTCGGCCCCACCCCCATTCTCTCCTCATTGGCTCATTGGCTGACTGACTGTGATTAACAGCTGCTGTGTGAGCCAATGAGGAGAGAGGGACCGGAGAGCATCTGTTCTCATGCATATCGCTGGATCAAGATGGGGCTCAGGTAAGTATAAGGGGGGGGGGCTGGGCTACACTAGAATGCATTAAGGTAAAAAACTTGAGCCTTAATACTCCATTCACACTTGTGCCCCTTGCCATGCAACGTTGACATCAAAGTCACACGACAAGTTGTTTCCCATATTTTCCAATGAAACCCATTCATATACTGTATGTACGACTTAAAGTGCCAGCAACTTCAGAGTAGTTAATGCACTAATTTGGTCTAACTTTCATGCAACTTGAGGGCCATAGACTTCAATGTTAATCCTCAAAAGTTGTATGAGTCGTAATTTAATGGTATGGAGTGCAACTGTTGTCCATTATCATTGATTAAAGCCAATATCTCACCCATCCAAAATTGCATCAAAGTTGCACCAAGGTTCACTCCAAACTTTGGAGTTGTACAAGTGTGAATGGAGCCTTAGAATCACTTTAATTAATATACATCCTTATATAATATTAATTTGGTTCTAAAGACTTAAAGTTTTAAACTTTAATGCATTCTATGCATTAAGGTGAAAAACCTTCTGTGCTGCAGCATCCCCCCAGACCTCCCCTTTTTCTTACCTGAGTCCATCCCATCCAGCGATATGCACGAGTGCAGTGGCTCGTGCTGCTTTCTCTCTCCTGATTGGGCAGATTGATAGCAGTGAGAGTGATTGGCTCCCACTGCTGTCAATCAAATCTGATGACACAGGGGCAGGGCCAAGTCCCCCTGTCTGTGTCAATGGATGCAGCAGTGGGACTCGGGAACGAGAAAGCATGGGTGCCCCCCCCCCCCCAGGCAGCTCTGTGCTCAGACTCCTGTGCTCACCATTAATCCCATGAACATAAACATTGGAATCATGCTCACATGTAGTCACTCAGCACTAAAGGATCAAGTATATATGTGTCTCTGGGCTCCATACTACCTCAACGATCCCACAGATTCAGTGAGCGCTGTCAACACAATGATGACATCACAATGCAAGTTCTATCCTACGCGTTTTGTCAGTTCTGAATTCTTCAGGAGCGTTGAGAGCATTGTGTCCTTATGATAGCTGATATACCATGTTTTACCCCCCCCCCCCCCCCCCTGTCTAGCCAGCAACCTCATTAGGCAAGGTGGCCCATGTAAATTGGCAAAAGAAAAAATCACATGTAAATTTCTGCTTTCATTTTAGTTGGCTCCTCGGCTATTACTTACATAATTATCACCCAGAAATGTTCATCCATTTACATGCAGGGGTCTTCTTTTTTGTTATACTCATGGAAGGAAATAACTTGCTGACAGATGCATTAAGGGCTCATTCACACTTGTGGCCAGGGCACAGTAAAAATAGGCAGTTGAGCTGCGGTTTTACTGCCCCCCCCCCCCCCTCTTAACACAACACAGCTGCTGGAGAGGGGTGTATGGATGCCGCACTTGTGGAAAAATGCTACACCTCCCCCCCTTGCGTTTAGCAGGCAGTACTGCATCCCATTCAAGTGAAAGGGGTCCCACCACAACCGCTTGGCGGTGCATGTTTTTCAGGGTTCTCAGGGAGTCCTATTGCCTCCCAGCCACCTATCAGCTGCCCTCCACCATGGGTTGCTTTTCAGAGGGGTGGCAAGAGCTGCTGCTAGTGTAAACAAATCCTAACACCCTAGAACAGCCAGGAAGACACCTTTGCACCTGTAAATGAAATTTCTGGTCATTAGTGATACTATATTTATGGGGTTATATAAAAGGGCTTTGGAAGCTAAGACGCAGTGCAAACTGCAGCAACTCTTGGCAACCAATCAAATTTGACCTTGCACCATCTAAAAATAAACAATGCTGGCTGATTGGTTGCTGGAGTTTCCTCTACTTTGATCTTTATCTTATTAAATAATCCTAAAGATTTGCAAAAATGAATACTTGAAAAATAGCTCCACCCAGCTAAAGGTCACCATATTAAAAGCAGCTTTACAGGCTTATTCAATAAATCAAATAGCATAGAGCTGTGTATTACACCTCTATGATGTAATGGTTGGTATAGTAAATAGCACTTTTTAACATTATCATTTCTCTTTGTATAGCCTAAGAGCATAAGAAACCTGGAACAATATTCCACCCTCTACAGCATGTAAAGATCAGCTATGTGTATGCAATCCTGCATAAGTTGTATTAATTTTTATGGATTTTTCCAATTCATTGTTAAAAACTATGTATACAATATATGATTATTATTCCGCATTTTATAGTCTTATTTGGTACTGCAGATGCGCATGACAAGGGAAAATTGACGGGCTGGATTTACGCTGGTGCGTTTACAGACATCGCATGTGATTCGCGCCACATTGCTGTGCAGATCACATGCAATGTCTGTCCAATGCAAATTTAGCCATACAGTTTGTATGGTTGAATTTGCATCACATTCGGACCAAAATGGTACAGGATCCTTTTTTTTGGTTCGCACTGGAATCGGATCGAATGGGTCTTTACATCCATGCGATCTGATTCCTTTACCATTCCACAGTTCGCACTGGGGGTGTCATTAACTTTACATTGACCACCCGCAGCAGTTCGCAGAGGGCAGTGTGTTCTGCCTGTTAGTGACATGCAATGCAGGGACCAGCACTGGAATCTCGCTGGTTCCCGCATCACACAAGTGTGAACCCAGCCTTAGGCTCCATTCACATTTATGTGACTTGTCATGCGACTTTGGACATAACAAGTCGCAGCCATTTTTTTCAATGGCATCCGTTCAGATCGGTGCAACTTAGTCATGATTTTGAAAAGGTGCCTGCTCTACTTTGGCGCGTCCTTTGATGGGACTTAGATCCATTGAGTGTAAAGTCGGATCAAATTGGCACCAAAAGTCGCATCAAAGTTGCACTGAAAATCGTGCAACTTTAAAGTCATGCTAGTGTGAATGGAGCCTTAGTGGTCTATTTATAAATGATTCATACAACTTTCATCTAGGATTCACACATTTATCCTAATGAATCCGGTTAGAAAATGTATACTAATCTTCCCTATTGCAGTAACAATCATTTTAGCTGCAGTAATCAGGGATGCATCTTTAGTACGGAACATAAAGTTCAAGATACAGATAAATGTATAACTTTTGGTGGCAGTGCCAGTTGTGAAGTTGTGTTTTGTGAGGACGACAGGCTCAACTGGTGGTGACAGGAACACCCAGGTACAGTCCATAAAGGTTTGTCTTGCCCTTTTATTCAGCGAGACAGCAAACATAAAACAGTGCAGGAGGGCTTCTGGATACCGGGCAGCATAGTCAAGGACTACCAATATGGACTTCTGGAGTGACCAGATCCATAGCAACCCTCTCAAAGGGGACTTCAGTTATAGGCAAGTGTATTAAAATGTTATTGGGATGCATTATTCGACACTCAGGGTAAGATCACAATACCGCTCAACTGCTTAAATACTGGGCCAGAAAACCCACTGATCAATCCTCTCTTGTGATTTTACCCCTAAATAAGCACTTAGCACATATTTATTACCATCCTTGTAAGAGACTAGGAAACCACCAGCTGCTTCACCTCTTGCTCCCCGTTCCTTCTTTACACAATACAGAAAATCAAGGTATTCTGCAAACTGGGATTATACCAGGCTAACCTGTTGTTCTTGAGGTACCCTGTTGATTAGCTGCTTCCGGGAGCTCTTGCCCAGCTGCCATATTACAGGTAATAACATGGGTAGGTAACATAGGATGTCATATGATGTCCTCCCATTTGCGCGCCTCCTGTGCGCTCTAGTAGCCGCGCTGCCTTGTGATCTGATCTGTCACCTGCTGTGTCCACCGGACACAGGACATGACAGATCTGTATAACTGGGCCGGCCCCAGCAATCACAGCGATAACATGACAGTTGTACACAATGAATGGCTTTCATTTGTAGCCATTCTTTGTGTACTATTGTGTTGGTCTCTGTGATTGTTCACAGTGATCACATGGTACAGACGGAGCCAATCACAGCGCACTGTACCATGTGAAAACTGTGGCCAATCACAGCTGTTCCCAGTAGTAAATGAATAATAAATGAATAGTACATATGAATGGATGACATTCCTAAAAATGAATGCTTATAATAGTGATCATCAATGAGCAATCATAGTGTAAAAAAAAAATCCCAATCCCCTCAATGTTGGTCCTGCCTTGCACTGGCTTGAGGTAGCTTGTTGGGAATTCCTGTATGGCTGCAACTCCTAACTGATGCACTACACACTGTGCACTGACTCTTCAGGGCCCAAACTGCAGGCACCCCCTTTAACTCTTCAGGGTCCTGTGACTAGGTACCCCCTCTGTCACTTCAGGGCCCTCTACCTAGGTACCCCCTTTACAGCTAGCTGACCCTTGGATCCTAGAACCTTCTCTGGAGTGGTCCCCACTGACACTCGGCAGACCCTCAGGGGCAATCCTCAGTACTCACGACTTGTGTAGGCTTTCCTGGGACTGGAACCCTCTTTCCCTCCGCTGGTTCTCGGCACACCGGATCAACTCAGCATCCTCTGGATTCTCAGACAGCACTCCGAGACATCCACCTTCCTGAAACAGGAGGAGAGACAGCCGTCCTCTCCCTCCTGGGAGTCTACTCCCGCCAAAGACCTTGAGTCACACACTCCCCTCAGACTTATACCCACTCCCAGAATCCTTTGCAGCACAATCTGCCTCCTGGGGTAGTTACAAGCCTGAATGGGTCCCTGATTGGGTTTCCTCCACTGCCCTATGAGAAGCCTCTCACAGAGCCAGTGGGGAGACTCCCCTCTCAGCAGGCACACCTGAAAGCCATGACACCCTAACAAAAAAATAAATCATGGCCCTGCTGTTAGGCAAACAAAGGCCCACTATACATTTACCTAGCACCTACCTGTAGGGTGCTACATATATATCATTTTTTTTTTTCATACTGCCACCAGTTAGTGTCCCTGATCTCAGCCATACCAGTCATATGGTTACATTGAACTGCTCTGGTGACAGGGTATAAAAAAAATTGTGAAAAATTTTTTTTATTTACTTCATTTTCCAAAACGTTGGCAAAAAAAAATTAAACGCAAAATGTACCATTTCTTTTATTGAATACCTCTCTTTAACAAAGGGCAAAAGGGGCAGCTGCCCCGGGTCCAGTCATTGTTGTGGGGCCCAAAGTGGCGGCCCCTTTAGCCCACACTGCCCGCAAATAGTTGATAAGTGGATTCAAGAGGGCCCAAGAAAATGTTTGCCCAGGGTCCAATCAATAATAAAGACGGCCCTGCTCAGGCTGTCTACTTTCCAAAAAATGGTCATTTGTACTGTCCTGGCATATGAGGATTTCAGGGAATGAGCTAAGCAGTCAGTACATCAGGACTGATTCATTTTCATATACTTTATGTACCATGGCTTGTAAACTCTATAACTTGCACACAGACTAAATAATATGCATTGATTTGGGTTATTTTAACAAAGAAATGTAGCAATATACATTTGGTCTACATTTATGAAGAAAAATTACTTATTTGCAAAATGTTATGAAAGAAACTGAAGAAAATGTGGTTTTGTTTCAAAATTTTTAGTCTTTTCTTACTTATTTAGCAAAAATAAAAATTGAAAAAAAAAACCCCAGTGGTTATTAAATACCATCAAAAAAATGCTTTATTTGTCTCAAAAAATGATAAAAATGTAATTTGGGTAAAGTTTTACATGACTGAGTCATTGTCATTCAAAGTGTGACAGCGCTGAAATCTGAAAATTGGCCTGAGCTTGAAGGAGGTGAAACTGTCTAGTATTGAAGTGGTTAACTTAACATTTTGTTTTCACCCATTTGCCAAATTAGAATTCCATAACTATGTGGTCCCCAATCTTCCCAGACCACCTGTATATCTGGTATTTTTGGGACTGGAGCAGTTTCCTTTGACTCTGACCTCTGCGGAAAATCACAGCCATGTGTCACACTGTGTAGCAAGTTAATACCCACACCCATGACATGTTTTACATTTTCACTAGATGTTTCCACTAAGAGCACAGCAGTACTGTAGTCTTTGGCATCATCATGCATACAAAGTACTCCCATTCTTGGCAGAGTCCCCCAGACTGGCATGCATCGCATACTAGCTCATTATGAAATGCCTACCTTAGAACGAAGCCCTTCAGCGGCGCCTGCACATCACTGAGATGACTTGCATCTTACCTGGTGTTTCTTCCAGGTTCACGGGCCCCAGCGCTGTGAGTGGCCAGAGCCGCGATGGCGTCACTCCCGGGCATGCCTGTGGGAGTCGCCGGTCATGGCACAGGCCTCTGAAGAAACAGCACATGCGGCAGTTCCTTCAGAGGGCATGCGCCGATGACGTCATTGGTGGGTATATAGTAAATATCTCCTAAACGGTGTATGTTTAGGAGATATTTACAGTATCTATAGGTAAGCCTGATTATAGGCCTAACTATAAGTACAAACAAACCAGGGAAGTTTACTTACTCTCTAAACTTTTGTTTTTGGGTTTAGATACGTTTTAAGGCAGCAACCCCTGAACAGACCCTGTTCAGAATCCATCTGTCGCTGTAATAACATGAAATCTCATGGGTAGCCGATGGTAACTATACTTTGCAAATTGTTTCTTAATCATTGTTTGGTATACTAAAGTAGCTATCTTGTGTATGATCATCAGAGAATTATGAACTCTGACTAATGCTGGCCATACACATATAGATTTTTGGGCCAAGAATTTTCGTTTTAAGAACGTTTGTTCGATTTTCTAATTGTTCATGGGGTCAAAATGGCATTCGTTTTCAACCATAGGAAAATTAGAAGAAGCAGAATAGAAACTTTTTCTTGATCAAACAAATTCTTGGACAGTGCATGCGATTTTCATTCAGAAATTACATTTGTTATAAAGGGATAAGTTCGCCTTTTGGAACATGTTACACCCATATTCAGAGTGTAACATGTTACAAACGGACTGGCCCCTGCACCTCCCAGATTCCCCAATTTGACAGCTAGCGGGGGTCTTCTTAACCCCTAACACCCCCCCCCCCCCCCCCAGCTACTTTTTAAAAATGTGGCTGCCGGGCCACGTCACTGATTCACGGTCCCCTGTGAATGGAAAACCACAAGATCCAGCAGGTGTGGTTATGAGTAAGCGATCTCCAGTACCGTGAAACGCGTCAACCTGTTGCATGTCCCTGTAATGTACTGTCTGCATTTTATCTATGGTGAGGAATAAATGCTTCGATGTTTTCATTAAGTTCCTGAGAGCGGTCACTTTTTCTCTTTGACTGTGAAGTATCTGGATGGCAGATCCGACTCGCACCGGAGTGTTGTGTCTTACCTGAGCGGCTTTTCTTTGTCAGAATCAGTGTATTTGCTTGCCTGTGTGGGATGTATGGGCACGCAGATACACTGGCAGATTTGCTGGAGACCTGCCCCGGCTCGTTCCCTGGGAAGTCCGTGCGTGTGACCGGCCGACCCGATGTCCGCCGGTCACTCGCGATCATCCGACGTGAAGGGAGAAAGGCAGGCGGCTGATGTAAACAAGCCGCCTGTCATTTTCACCTGTGTAGGAATGGTGATCATACTGTTCTACTATGTAGGACCGTTGATCACTGTTCCTACACCAGTAGCCATGTCCAATCACAGTAAGAAGCACGTCCCTAGGGACACACTTAACCCCTCCTTCCCCAATAAAGTTAACCCCTTCCCTGCCAGTGTCATTTTGCAGTAACAGTGCATATGTATAGCACTGATTACTGCAGTAATGTCACTGGTAACCCCAAAAGTGTCACAAATGTCAGTCAAGGGTCCGATCTGTCCGCCGCAAAAAAATCACAGATCGCCGCCATTACTCATAAAAAAAAAAAAAACCACCAAAAATGACAGAAATCTTTCCCTTAGTTAGTAAACACAATAACTTTTGCGCAAACCAATCAAAATACGCTTTTTGCAATTTTTTTTACCAAACATATGTAGCAGAAAACAAATTGGCCAAAAATGTTAAAAAATTTTGATTTTTACATTTTTTTGGGGGGAATTTCATATAAAAAAAATGTGAAAAATATTGTTATTTTTGCAAAATTGATGCTCTTTTTTTTGTTTATAGCGCAAAAAGTAAAAATCGCACAGGTGATCAAATACCACCAAAAGAAAGCTCTGTTTGTGGGAAAAAAAGGACATAAACTTCATTTGGGTACAGCGTCGCACAACTGCGCAATTGGCCGTTAAGGTCACGCAGTGCCGAATCGCAAAAAAAGCCCTGGTCAGGAAGGGGATAAAATCTTCCGGGGCTTAAGTGGTTAACTAACGTGTGATGTAACACATATTTTTAGTATATTGAACCTACAGATACTGTCGTTTCAAAATGCAGAGTATACATTGTTGGTTTTATCCACTTGATTGTCTGCTCTTTCTGCTTCCTCCACACATTATGAGTCTGCAGAGAGAGGAAGAGAAGTAATGAGTAATGTCGCTGTCAAAATGCTTCAGAAGTTAGTTGAATTGCACAATGGTTGTATTAAGAATAGCACACACATTCCATGTTTGTGCTAACAGGAGTAAGACACGTCAAGCGAATGTCCCCCAACATTTAGGGTCTAAATACTAGGGTTTATTTACAATATTCATATATATGCTGGCTATTTCTGCCCTAAATTGGTACAAAAATCTAGCCTAAAAACGCATGTAATGAGTGTAAGGTGTTCACAAGTGTACAACTTTTAGAAGCATAAGTATTCTGTTTTTAACAACTAGAATAGATTTACCTACGTATGCATGTACCTGTGTGTTTATGCACTTACATGTGTATACGCATAAATTACATGAAGATACTCACCTTGAACAAAATTTGGGGATTTTTTTTACAATGCTATCATTTTTTTACATATAATAAACATGTTATACTTATCTCCTCTGTGCAGTTGGTTTTGCACAGAGCAGCCGGGATCCTCCTCTTCTCGGGTCCCCCTTCGGCGCTCCTGGCCCCTCCCTCCTGTCGAGTGCCCCCACAGCAAGCAGCTTGCTATAGGCACTTGAGCCCCGCAACAGCTCCCTGTGTCCATTCAGACATGGAGCTGCAGCCTGACCTTGCCCCCTTTCTCTCCTCATTGGCTGACTGACTTTGATTGACAGCAGTTGGAGCCAATGGCGCCGCCCTGCTGTCTCAGCCATGAGGTAGGGAGTACCGGACAGCCGAGACGCTCCTGTAACATCGCTGGATTTAGATGGACCTCAGGTAAGTATTAGGGGGGCTGAGGGGGGCTGCTGCACGCAGAGGGCTTTTATCTTAATGCATAGAATGCAATAAGGTAGAAAATCTCCTGCCTTTACAACACTTTAACCCCCTTGCGCCTAAGGGTAAAAGAAATCCTAATGCCTAAGCACAATTTTGACATGTGTTAGTAAAACTGTACATATCATCACAACTACTTTCTGTATCCAGGTGGATTATACCGCCTTTTTGTTCAGGACAAATTGGGCTTTCTTTTGGTGGTAAATGGTGATGGATATCTCCTGTGTTTTTATTTTTTATTATCCAAGAAAAACTAGCCCAAAATAGTAAAAAAAAAATAATAATTTTTTTAAACTTCGCTGTATATTTCTTGCTACTACCATAACCTTTCACTAAAGAACAAACCACAATAAATTCTCCCTCTCCTGATGATTGCAGTGATACCACATATGTGTATGTTAGTTGTTGTCTGTGCCCGTAGTACCACCCAAAAACAATAGTGCCCATTTTGCTTTTTTTTTTTTAATCCTACCTAAAACACACTGATATTAACTGACACTGATATTACCAAAAAACAAAATACTGACTCTGACCTGTGACCTTGACCTTGACCCAAACACTAGTCCTAGCACTGACCTAGACCATACCTTGATATAGATATTTTTTTATTATTTTTTTCTTCAAGGAGAGAGAGCGATACTAAAGGGTCGATTTACTAAAGGCAAATAGACTGTGCAGTGGCCCTCTGCAAGTGCAGTTGCTCCAAAACTTAGTAAATGAGGTAAAGCTTCACTTTACAAAGAATACCCAATCAAGTGCAAGAAAAAAGAAATAAAAAGCATATTTGCTTGCGCATGATTGGATGATGGAAGTCAGCAGTGTGTCTGCTCATTTACTAAGCTCTGGGGAAACTGCACTTGCACTTTGCAAAGTGCACAGCCTTTTTCCCTTTAGTAAATCAACTCCTAAGTATCTTCTCCATTTACAGAGAAAGAAAACACGGGAGTGGGCCTTTGTCCCTGAAAGTATAGGGCTCTAAATGCTGGTACCACTGATACATTGTTTAGCCCCAGCCAGTCACAGCCTGCCATAGTCTTTGACAGGCTGACTGTAGTTGGGAAGACAAAACCAGAGAAAATGGCTAGCTCAACTCTCCAACCAGTCTGCTTACCAACCGAATTAACCTGTCCAACAGTATGCGTTAAAAACAGAGTTTAGTTAGCACACATTTGCAAACGCATGTGTAAGCTGAAGGCCCTTTTACGACACCCTGTATTACTTGTAGTCCTAACCCTTCTAAATTTTATGGTCTCCACAGTGGACGCACATGCATTCTAATGGATAGATTATGGGCAGGTGGTCCTGGAGGTAGCCTAATCCTCCTTAAAGGCACACTGGACACCCAGCACATAGCACAATGGTATCAAAGGTGTCCCCTAACCAATATTTACACCAGTAACAAAGATGGTCCCTGCCCCCATCCATACCTGGCCTTCACAGCAAAGAGCACATAGAAGGGCATATGCATGAAAGGCAAAACCCAGAGAAAAGTCCCAGCTCAACTCACCAACCAGTCTGCTTACCAACCGAATTAACCTGTCCAACAGTATGCCTTAAAAACAGGGGTTTAGTTAGCACACATTTGCAAACGCATGCATAAGCTGCAAGGCCCCTCCACGGCACCCAACCCTTTCTAAATTTATGAGAGTCTCCACACTAATTTGGTTGGTAAGCAGACTGGTTGGTGATAGGCTAGTTATAGATGGGGGCAGGGGCCTTCTCTTTGTTACTGCCTGTAGTGGGTCTGGACCCTGTACCTGTCCCTACTAGGAGCACTATAACTCTTGGAGGGACACACTGCTCCTAGATGGCCCCGTATGAAAGAAGCCTTAGCTAGTATGCTCAGAAGGGAAAGTCAGCAATGACAGCCTACATAATTCATTACAGGCCTGCATACTAACTACAAATTTCCTTTATCTGACAAAGTAAAAAGCATTGTAAACTATGCTGTAATATATAGCAGTCAGCCAGAATACATTTTTTATAAATCTGATCCTGATGCCTGTTAATGTGTTTCAGCACTCTGGATAAAATATGCTGTACCCTCCAGGTTTGCTGCAATTGACACAAAAGTGTCAGAAGCGATGAAATCAACATTCTCATGAATCCAGTTTGTTCTCCTAGTTTAGGTGTTAAATTACTTTTTTTTTTTTTTTACATTACAGTATGTTTTAAATAGTTTATCACTTTTTTTTGTAAGTCAACTCAGGCTTTATTGATTTACTTTGCTTACATCGGCTTTTCCTAATTTATGTATTAAGGGGTACATACACATGAATATTTTTATTTCACTTGAAAAAAATTCACACTAGCGCGACTTGTCAGTCAGTCGCTCGCCATTGAATAGTACAGGACCCGTTCTAATAGGAGCGACACAAGTCGCTCCGACTTAGAAAAAGGGTCCTGTACTACTTTGGGGCGACCTGGAGGTGACTTGCATTGACTTCAATTATATGAAGCCTTTACAGGTTGCCCCATCAAGTCGTGTCGCGCCAGTCTGAATGGGCGCTAAAGGTCAGTGCATGTGCAAATGTGAAATCTCACCAACATAAAGTAAACCCTACATTTATCACAAATAACACCCCACAGTGTAATATACAATAATATAAGGACAAAATGCCAGTTGTGGATGGTCTAAACATTTCCTCCATTCCTCTATGATTTACTTTATTTGTGATAAATGTAGGGTTTACTTTGTGATTTGACATTTGCACATGTGCTGACCTATATATTTATTTTTTATCTTTATATGAGGGTTTGTTTTTCTATATACAGCTGCGTTTGGCAATACAACACTAAGCCCAGTGCAACTTATCATGCGATTTGACAGTTCAATATGTTCATATGTGTCAATGGAACCATTCAAATCGAGTCACAGTGACTTTGAAAAAAGTTCCTGCTTTATTTCTGTGCGATTTCAGTATGATTTGCCTGGACACCGGTAAAAAATGTTACACAAATGTCAGCAACCCGCACAATAAATTGCAATGATAGTCGGCTTTAAAGTTACACTGAAGTAGCGTGACTTCAAAGATGCACTAATGTGAACCAGGGCTTAGGGCTACCTTATCTATTTTTTAATTTGAAACTATACTACCATAGCACGAAAGGGTATTTTGATTATTTAAAAAATAAAAAAATAATTCAACACATAGGTTATCCTTTAGCTAAATTTTTAATTCTTTCAAATTTTTTTTTTACATTTTGGATTGAGTAGGGAAAGCTAGACCCTCAGTCAAGTTTATTGCTGTCTGTGCCCCATTAGGGAGATTTACTACTTTGAATTCGTATGCAATCCTGCAGGCCCTTTCACTACATAGTTGAAGGTATACCTAAAATAAATTGAATAAGAAAATTGTATAATGTATGGCCAGCCTAAAAAAAAACTGGTGGTCATTGGATTTGTACATGCAACTGGATGTCAAGTGAAATGTAACATCTTTAATTATGTTGAATGCTGGCATAAATCTATAAATAAAGAATTAAAAGTAAATAGTTAGACCTATTCCAGTTACAACTGTCTATAAGCCAAGGGTTTTATCCATTCCCTACTATATCCAAAAAAAAAAAAAAAAAAAAATATATATATATATATATATATATATATATATATATATATATATATATATTTGCTATACATACTATACAGTTTTAAATATACAGTATCTCACAAAAGTGGCAACCCGTGAAGCTCTGGTGAACTCCATGCCCAAGAGGGTTAAGGCAGTGCTGAAAAATAATGGTGGCCACACAAAATATTGACACTTTACACTCCTAAGTCAAAAAGTCCAAACTGGGCCCAAAGGGTCAATATTTTGTGTGGTCACCATGATTTTCCAACACTGCCTTAACCCTCTTGGGCATGGAGTTCACCAGAGCTTCACAGCATAGGCATGCGTACAGGGTGTGCCAGGTGTGCCTGGGCACACCCTAATCACCCTGTGTGGTGCAGATTCCCCCAGATATTTTAGCAAAGTCCCCTAACAGGGCTCCTTAAAAAATTTGTAAAAAAAATAATTTGAAAAATAAAATAGTAAAAAATAATAAAAAATTATATAAAACTAAAAACTACTGACACCATCCACTGCCCTATTGACAGCAATCTCTGCCTTACTGACACCGTCCACTGCTCTCCTGACACCATTAGTATATATACACATGCATGTGATTGAGGTTTGAGGTGCACACCCTAATGCAATAGGCTGTACACACCTATGCTTTACAGGTTGCCACTGGAGTCCTCTTCCACTCCTTCATGATGACATCACGGAGCTGGTGGATGTTAGAGACTTTGCGCTCCTCCACCTTCCGTTTGAGGATGCCCCACAGATGCTTAATAGGGTTTAGGTCAAGAGACCTGCTTGGCCAGTCCATCACCTTTACCCTCAGCTTCTTTAGCAAGGCAGTGGTCGTCTTGGAGGTGTGTTTGGGGTTGTTATGTTGGAATGTTGCCCTGAGGCCCAGTCTCTGAAGGGAGGGGATCATGCTCTGCTTTAGTATGTCACAGTACATGTTGGCATTCATGGTTCCCTCAATGATCTGTAGCTCCCCAGGGCCGGCAGCACTCATGCAGCCCCAGACCATGACACTCCCACCACCATACTTGACTGTAGGCAAGACACACTTGTCTTAGTACTCCCCACCTGGTTGCCGCCACACACACTTGACACCATCTGAACCAAATAGGTTTATCTTGGTCTCATCAGACCACAGGACTTGGTTCCAGTAATCCATGTCCTTAGTCTGCTTGTCTTCAGCAAATTGTTTGTGGGCTTTCTTGTTCATCTTTAGAAGAGGCTTCCTTCTGGAAAGACAGCCATGCAGACCAATTTAATGCAGTGTGTGGCGTATGGTCTGAGCACTGACAGGCTGACTCCCCACTCCTTCAACACTAACGAGTCACATGACCCCAGGGCGGGAAAATGGCTAATTGGGCCCAATTTGGACAGTTTTACTTAGGGGTGTACTCACTTTTGTTGCCAGCGGTTTAGACATTAATGGCTGTGTATTGAGTTATTTTGAGGGGACAGAATTTTTACTTTGTGATACAAGCTGCACACTCACTACTTTACATTGTAACAAAGTGTAATTTCTTCAGTGCTGTCACATGAAAAGGTATCATAAAATATTTACAAAAATGTTAGGGGTGTACTCACTTTTGTGAGATACTGTAGTAGAATAAAGCTGAGTTGGAGCGTGCAGGTGTGCACCCTGTCTGCATTTGGGGAGCCGCACGGATATCAAATCTGGAGCTGCTGCTGCATCACAATTGACATGAATGGGACTGCTACACAGCGATGGAATTATTGCAGGACTATGCAGAAATAATAAATCTTCTCTTGAGATGTATTCAAAAACAATGACTGTTGTGTATGCAATGACAGGTCTGACAGGTTACGTTACAGAGCACTTTTGTATGTGTTACAGTTTTGTGAGTCTCTCCTTGTTTGTCTTTATTACCTATTTTTTACATTGCTCTCTATATATTTTTTTTAATTAAACTAAAAAAAAAAAAAACCTGTGCTAGATTAAAATCCTAACACCTAACCCCTATTGCTGCTGTTCAAGGGTAATAAATAATCAATCATAAATCACAGCGCAAAACATGCTACAAATACCTTATATGACAAAAAAAGTTCCCACTTACCATACAGCTATATAGACTAGAGATCGACCGATTATCGGCAAAGCCGATATATCGAGGACCGATATGCAATTTCCCCGATCTATCGGAATCGCCCACCAAGGTGAACGATATTGCCGATATTTCGGGAAAGTGCTTTTTTTTCCGGAGTGATGCCTGCAGCTAGAGGCATCGCCCCGGTTCCCGCGTCCATAGCCGACGGTCGGCTGTCTTGTAATGACACCGATGCGGCTGAGAGTATGCTCGGCTGTCATTACAAGGAGCGGGAGGTGACGTCCTTCCCTCCCACCACCTTCCGCGGCTCGCCTGGGTCTCCCGTTCCACTGGGAGACCTGGGCAACCAGCCTGCACGGCCGCCGAGGACCCGATCAAAGCCTCATTCAGCTCTGATCGGGTCTTCATGCAAAAACCCGGAAGTGATGTCATGAGTGACATCACTTCCGGGTACTGTTTGGCGCCAGATTCAAAACAAAGACAGCATTCAAAACAGCTGGGGAAACCAGCTGCAGCCTTCCGGGTCCAAAAACACTGCAATAGCATCTTTCTATGGCAGCCGGCATTTCTCTCCATGCCAGCTGTCTGTATAGAGCAGACTGAAGACGCCTCCTCTTCGGCTCTGACATTTCTTGTAAACGGGACAGAAGAAGGTGCTAAGGAGGAGGGACAGCGCTCTGCATCTGATCTTTTTACAGTGATGTGTGTTTTATTATATTTTTTTTCTACGTTTTCCTTACTATTTAGTTAGCCTTGCTAGTTAATTTCTTTAAAAAAAAAAAAAAATGGCACCGAACCCCAGTGATCGTTTATCTATCTTTTTTCATGTTGTTCAGGTAGATCTCTGCCTCTGAAAGGTTGCCTTCCCCTTATTTAGCCACTTGGAGCATGGGAGTATCTTGGCACATGGTGGAAGTTGCGGGTGGTAATGGGGGGCCCCAGGCCAACTTTTGCATCGGGCCCACAAGCTTCAAGCTACGCCTCTGAATAGACACTTATCTGTTGAAAACTTAGTTAACCACTTAAGCCCCGGAAGATTTTACCCCCTTCCTGACCAGGGCCTATTTTGCGATTCGGCACTGCGTGATTTTAACAGACAATTGCGCGGTCCTTTGACGTCCTTTTTTTCCCACAAACAGAGCTTTCTTTTGGTGGTATTTGATCACCTGTGCAAATTTTTACTTTTTGCGCTATAAACAAAAAAAGAGCGTAAATTTTGCAAAAATAGCAATATTTTTCACATTTTTTTATATGAAATTCCCCAAAAAAATGTAAAAATCAAAGTTTTTTAACATTTTCGGCCAATTTGTTTTCTGCTACATATGTTTGGTAAAAAAAATAGCAAAAAGCGTATTTTGATTGGTTTGCGCAAAAGTTATTGCGTTAACTAAGGGAAATATTTTTGTCATTTTTGTTGTTTTTTTTTTTTAACGCGTAATGGCGGCGATCTGCGATTTTTTTTTTTTTTGCGGTACTGCGACATTGCGGCTGACAGATCGGACCTTTGACTGACATTTTTGACACTTTTGGGGTTACCAGTGACATTACTGCAGTAATCAGTGCTATACATATGCACTGTTACTGTAAAATGACACTGGCAGTGAAGGGGTAAACTTTTTTTGAGAGGGAGGGGTTATGTGTGTCCCTAGGGGCGTGATTCTAACTGTGATTGGCTGTGGCTTGAGGTGTATGAACAGTGATCAACGGTCCTACATAGTAGAACCGTATGATCACCATTCATACACAGGGGAGGATGACAGGCGGCTTGTTTACATTAGCCGCCTGCCTTTCTCCTGCTCTAACGGACGATCGCGAGTGACCGGCGAACATCGGGTCCGCCGGTCACACGCGCGGGGGGGTCCGTGACCGCGCGGGAGCGCAACTCCGGCGGTGCGCGCTCGCTCCCTAGACCCTCACAGGCTAGCGACGTAGCCCTACGTCGCTCTGCCTGTGAGGAGCTGACTGCCGACGTAAATGCGGCGGTCGGCAAGCTGTTAAAGTAAAACTGTTTTTCATTTTAGTTTTTTTTTTTTTTTTTCTTTTTCTATCTTTGTCCTATTGGGAAAGTTTCCCTTCATATTCTGTTCGATAGCCAAAACAGGAAATGAGAGGAAATCTGTCTAAAGTCAGGAAAACCCCTAGTTGTCACCAGAACTAGTGTTCCTATTGGAAGATTTCAATGTTTTCCTGTTCTGGAGACAATTCAAAATTTGAGATCCTCTTTCACTTTCAGTTATAATGGTAAACAGGCCAAATGGAAAGAGTTAATCTCCCAGACAGCAATAAGAACCTGAGAGTGCTCTAATCTTTATCCACACAAAAAAAAAAAAAAAAGTTTTGTCTTCGGTTACACTCCAGGCTAACCACTACAGTAAATACACAGATAAAATACACACACGAGCAGTTTCTTGTTATTCTGCCTGTTTACCTCTATTATTTACACAGCCCTAGCACACAGCACAGCAAGCTCAGATGGGGAGATTTACTAAAACTGGTGCACACAGAATCTGGTGCAGCTGTGCTTAGTACCCAATCAGCTTCTAACTTCAGCTTGTCAATTAAGCTTTGACAATAAAACCTGGAAGCTGATTGGTTACTATGCCCTGCTGCACCAGATGCTGTGTGCACCAGTTTTAGTAAATTCTAGAATCCTGAGTTTTTGTCTATTGTAGTTAAGTAATACCCCTATGTCTTTTTCCTCCATCAGTCTACGAATGGAGAGTGAAGGAGAAGCAGCAGACAAATTGAATCATCTTTCTTTTATTCAGCTCTTTCCTCCTGTTAGCATGATCCCTGTTAGCACACAAGCATTGCATCACAACTGTTTGGCTCCCAGTCTTGTCCCTCCCTGTCCCAGGCTCACCTATGCTATATTGGGTATTGTAAGAGTTTGTTACACCAAGTCAGATTTAGGTACTTAAATTACAGGCAGTCTGGAAGATCAGGCTTGTGCCCCCCAGCCTATTGACCTTTTGATGTGGATTTCAGTTAGGGCTCTTTCACACGGGCGTTCCTTTTTTTTTGCCCGATCAGGTCCTTTTTTTTTTTTTTTGTAACGGACACGGATGACACTTGTGTCATCCGGTCCGTATGTCCGTTTTTCATCCCATCCGTTTGCGGATGAAAAACTGACATCATGCATGTCTATGTAAATACGGATGTCTGCGGATGACACCACTGACATCCGTTTTTGCTTCAGTTCCGTTTTTTGAAAGGAAGAAAAAATAGGGTTCTCCTCCGTTCAAAAAAACGGAACTGAACTGAACTGAACTGACAAAAAACGGATGTCAGAGGATGATCATCCGATGACATCCGTATTTACATAGAGATACATTATGTCCGTTTTTCATCCGCAAAGGGATGGGATGAAAAACGGACATACGGAACGCCCGTGTGAAAGAGCCCTTAGGCATCGGCGGATGATTCTCTGACCTACACTATCCCATTCATTGCATTTGTGGAACACACTGTGTAAATCGGTGCCCCCCACACCCCTGTCGTGCCTGTTTTTCATAACCTAATGTTTCCACCGTCCTACAATTTCAGGAATTCCAATTGTGGCTTGACAAGGGCCTATATCGTATTGGGCACTTCCTAGATCACAGAGGACTGCATCCTGCTTCCTATTTTGTCCAACAGCTTGAAATGTCAACTTCAGAGGTTTAGTTCTTACAGCAAGTATTACATTTTCTTAGGTCTGTTTGCAGACTTAAGTCTGATGTTTAGACTCGCACTGGCTTCGAAAACCGGTGTTATCGCAGGGAATTTCAGAAGGGCGTCATCTCTGAGCTATATTTTTGTTAACTCCACAGGTAAACTGCCTTATATGCTGACCTGGGAAAAGGATTCAGGGGTTAAAATTTCAGAGGAGGGATGGAGGGAATTGTTTTTGCGGACATATAAGGGCATTATAAACCTCTCCCTGGCAGAGGCAGGTTTTAAGGTGATCTCTCGTTGGTATTCAGTGCCCGAGTGCCTGATTATTCAGCCTCTTGTTTTGGAGGTTGTGGGCAGGTGGGCTCAATGTTCCACACATGGTGGTCATGTGGTAAGGTTCAGCTATTCTGGACCAGAGGTATTCTGTGACCATGGAAAATGTTGTCAAATACTCCAAAGTAGCTTTACTTAACCACTTGCCTACAGTGCACTTTCACCCCCTTCCTGCCCAGACCGATTTTCAGCTTTCAGCGCTCTCACACTTTGACTGAGAATTACTCAGTCATGCAACACTGAACCCATACAAAAATTGTGTCCTTTTTTTCACACAAATAGAGCTTTCTTTTGATGGTATTTGATCAATACTGGGTTTTTTATTTTTTGTGCTATAAATAAAAAAAGACAGAAAATATCGTGAAAAAACACATTTTTCTTTGTTTCTGCAAATTTTGCAAATTAGTCATTTTTCTTCACAAATTTTGGCCAAAATTTATACTGCTACTTATCTTTGTACAAAATACCCCCCAAATGACCCCTTTTTGGAGTTTTTTGAAGTTGTAATTTTTTCCCACAATGCTTTGCAAAATGAAGATTTTTTTTTTTTACAAATTTCCGTAATAACAGGTTATTTCTCTCACACAGCACATGTATACTTGCAACTACACCCCAAAACACATTCTACTACTCCTCCTGAGTATGTCGATACCACATGTGTGAGACTTTTTCACAGCCTAGCCATATACAGAGGCCTAACATCCAAGTAGCAGCATCCGGCATTCTAGGAGCATAAATTACACATATAATTTCCTGACAACCTATTGCACTTTTGAAGGCCCTGGAGCACCAGGACAATGGAAACCCCCATAAAATGACCCCATTTTGGAAAGCAAACACCCCAACGTATAATCTTTGAGGCATAATGAGTCTTTTGAACATGTCATTTTTTTCCACAAGTTTTTGGAAATTCTGGAAAGAAAATGAAAATGCTTTTTTTTTTTACACAAAGTTGTCAATTTATGCAATATTTCTAACACATAGCATGTACATAGCAAACATTGCACCCCAAAATACATTCTGCTACTCCTCCTGAGTATGCTGATACCACATGTGTGAGACTTTTTCACAGCCTGGCCACATACAGAGGCCCAACATTCAAGTAGCACCGTCCGGCATTCTAGAAGCAGAAATTACACATATAATCTCCTGACAACCTATCGCACTTTTGAAGGCCCTGGAGCACCAGGACAATAGAAAACTCCCATAAAATGACCCCATTTTGGAAAGCAAACACCCCAACGTATAATTCTTGAGGCATAATGAGTCTTTTGAACATGTAATTTTTTTTCCACACAAGTTTTTGGAAAATGTGGAAAGAAAATGAAAACGCATTTCTTTTACACAAAGTTGTCCATTTATGCAATATTTCTAACACATAGCATGTACATAGCAAAAATTTCACCCCAAAATACATTCTGCTATTCCTCCTGAGTATGGCGATACCACATGTGTAATACTTTTACACAGCCTAGCCACATACAGAGGCCTAACATCCAAGTAGCTCTTTACACAAAGTTGTCCATTTATCCACTTTAAGACTGGGCCTATTTTTGACACTTGGTGTTTATAAGCTAAAATCATTTTTTTGCTAGAAAACTACTTAGAACCCCCAAACATTATATATTTTTTTTTAGCAGAGACCCTAGAGAATAAAATGGAGATCAATGCAATATTTTTTATCACACCATATTTGCGCAGCAGTCTTCCAAATGCAATTTTTTTGAAAAAAAATTCACTTTTTTTAATTCAAAAATAAGAAACCAGTAAATTTAGCCCAATTTTTTTCCATAATGTGAAAGATAATGTTACGCCGAATAATTAGATACCCAATATGTCATGCTTCAAAATTGCACACGCTCGCGGAATGGCGCCAAACATTGGTACTTAAAAATCCCCATAGGCAACATTTTAAAAAAATCTACAGGTTACCAGCTTAGAGTTACAGAGGAGTTCTAGGGCTCAAATTATTGCTCTCGCTCTAACGATCGCGGCGATACCTCACATGTGTGGTTTGAACACTGTTTACATATGTGGGCGGGACTTGAGTATGCGTTCGCTTCTGTGCGCGAGCTAACGGGGACAGGGCGCTTTAATTTTTTTTTTCCTATTTATTTTATTTAATAAATTTTTATTTTTAAAAAGTTTTTTAAAAAAAAATGTTTTGATCATTTTTATTCCTATTACAAGGAATGTAAACATCCCTTGTAATAGAAATAGGCATGACAGGTCTTATTTATTTTGAGATCTGGGGTCAAAAAGACCTCACACCTCACAAAAACAAAAAAAAAAAAAAAAAAAAAAAAATTGTTGAAAAAGAAAAAAAAACAAAAACAAAAAAAACAAAACGTCCCTTTAAACCGGTTGCTAGGCAACGACTTTTGACGTAGCTCCGGTCCTCCAAGACCATAGAGTCGAGTGAGGGCCATCTTGCCCTCACTCAACTTCCTGTCTCTGAGGATCCGGGACCGAATAGTTTTTCCCGCTGCTGGCGGGTCCGGTAAGCTGGGAAAACGTCTAGGACGCGGCGGGAGGGGGGGCACCTCTTCCCATGCGGCGGATGCGGCGGCGAATCTGCCACTGGGACCACCCTTATCTGAAAGCCGACCGCCCGCCGTTTACAAAAATACCGGGGTTATGGCAGCTATCTGCTGCCATAACCCCAGTATTTAGCTTTAAATGGCTGATGTATATAGTCGGTAAGTGGTTGCATGTATATAGCAAAAATTGTACCCCAAAATACATTCTGCTACTCCTCCTAATTATGGCAATACCACACGTGTGAGACTTTTACATACAATGCACATCTAATTTCCTGACAACCTATCATTTTTGAAGGCCCCTCACATTTTTAACACATAGCATGTACATAGCAAGAAATACATTACAAAATACATTCTATAAAGGAAAGTGTAAAAAAAATTATTACCTGTGGTTGTAGTAGTGCAGTTGTCCACAGAGGAGAGCATTAGTCCAGGCAGCAGGCAGGGACATGCTTAGCGACGACAATAGCAATTTTCCAGGCAGCAGGCAGGAACATAGTCTATAGTCAATACTGGGATATTGTCAGCACAGCCGCAGCATTTGTCCAAAGGAATTTTCCAGGCAGAGACATGGTCAGCACAGCCATAATATTGGTCCCGGTACACTGCAGACAATCATTGTACCACTCTCCAGCTAATATCATGCAGCAGGCAGAGGCATGATGGTAGTAAGACAGCTGAGGGCCTTGGTCAGGTGAGACCTGGGGACAGGGGTAGAGGCTTCTCCCACTCAAATCTCTTTGAAGCCTCCGGACTCCAGACCCTTATCCGGAATTTACGAAACCCAGAGAGAACCAAAAAAATAGGTTTTCTGTATCCGGAAAAACAACTCTGGAGCCCCTCACATATGTTAGACCCCTGTGAACTACAGTAGCAGGGGGCCACAGATCAGTTCAAGCGGTAGACAGAAGAATAGTCGGTAAAACAAGCCAGGGTTAGTTCACGTGCAAGCAATCCAAGCGGCAGGCAGAAGCGTAGTTGAAAAAACAGGCCAGGGTCAGTTCACAGGGAAGCAATTCAAACAGTAAGAAGAAGCGTAATCGGTAAAACAAGCCAGGGTCAGTTCACGTGAAAGCAGTCCAAACAGTAGGCAGAGGCATAGTGGAAAAACAGGCCAGGGTCAGTTTATGTGGAAGGCAGTGGCATGAGGAAAATTGGTCAGCACAGATGAAAACGGGGAAATGGGCTAGTAATTTACGAATGTCTGGTAACGTGTGAAGCATTCTCCAATGCACAGGCCAGGTTGGGAGGGACAGTACCGAAAATATAAGCTGGTGTCTTTACGAAACCCCCTTCTGCTGCATACACGGCATGTTTTTTGGCGTCTTCAGCCTCCTTCAGACGGTGGAAGGTAGTCTGGGAAGTGGCGATCACTAAGTCGGCTAACAGCCTCAGAGCGAAGGTTTTCTCGGGGGAGTCCTTGTGGGTAGATGAGGGTCGTGACATTTTCCTCAATGAATTTTAGGAAGGAGATGGGGCTTTCAGTGGATTTGGAGTAGATTACATAAGCGTTATAAAAGGCCAATTGAAATAAATAAATTGCAACTTTCTTATACCAGAATCAGGACTTCCTTGTAGCTAAGTAGGGCTGAATCATTTCCACCCCCCCCCCCCCCCATGTAAAGATTGTAATCGTGGACACATTTTGGCTTTTCAATGGGACCTTTTCTTCTTCGAACCTCCACTGTGGTGTCGTTATGAATGGTGGACATCATGCACACATTTCTGTTATCCTTCCATCTCAAGGCCAGCACTACGTTGTTTCTCAAGGCTGCTATTTCCCCCTTTCTCATTTTTTTATTCACCAAGGACTGTGGGAAGCCCTTCCTGTTCTTCCTGGTGGTTCCGCAGGCCAGGGTTCCTTCAAGGTACAGATGTCTGAAAAGGGGCAGGCTGGTATAATAATTATCCAGGTAAAGGTGGTAGCCTTTCCTCAGCAGTGGGTACGCCAGGTCCCATACAACCTTTCCGTTTGTGCCCATGTAGGCCGGGCAATCAGGGGAATCGAGCTGGGAATCTCTTCCTTCGTATATGCGGAACGCATACAGATATCCCGTAGCTCTGTCGCACAGTTTGTATAATTTGACCCCATATTTGGACCTTTTGCTCGGAATGT
The DNA here is from genome assembly GCF_965119305.1 of Pelophylax lessonae. Lineage (NCBI taxonomy): Eukaryota > Metazoa > Chordata > Amphibia > Anura > Ranidae > Pelophylax > Pelophylax lessonae. The sequence goes on along the minus strand of NC_138772.1, from coordinate 398,862,561 downwards.
ATTGCTTTATTCCTAGCCGGCCTGTGAAGTGTAGCAGGGACTCATCTACACATATGTTTTGATCAGGGACGTAAAGTTCTGCAAAACTTTGGGAAAGAAAATTTATGAGGGGGCGAATTTTATATAGCTTGTCAAAATTTGGATGATTTTGGGGGGGGGGGGGACTGTCTGTTGTCACTGAAATGAAGGAAGCGCATGATAATTTCATACCTGGACCTGGACATTAGGGCAGAATATATGGGCATACTGTGTATGGGGTGGGTGGACCAATAGGCATGTCCTTCATTTTTTTTTTTGTAACCCCCATGTTTATTATGAGGCCCAAAAACATTGTGAACTCCTCCAAGGTTAACTCTCTCCACTCAAACGGACGGGAATAGGAAGATTGGGGGTTGTTAACAATAAACTGCTGGGCATACAGATTCGTTTGGTCCACGATGTATTGCAGAAAATCGTTGGGCAAAAATAAATGGAGAAAATCAATAAACGAAAAATTCTCAGTATTGGCCTGCACACCTGGCTGTGCGGTAAAAGGGGGAATATTTGCTGATCCCGAGTTGGAGGGCAGCCATCTTGGGTTGGCAAGAGCATCTGAGAGGTGGATAGTGGCCCTGGCTCTTGGGGGATGTGACACTCCAGTGCTGGTAGAAGGGCGATTCGAAATTGGGAGTGATGCCGCAGCGCTGGTGCTGGGCCTGGGCATTCGCTCTTGGGGTGTTTCGCTGGGGGCAGAGTGGGTACTGGGTCTGGGCATAGGATCCTGGGGTGTACTGGTGGTGGCAGTGCTGGTGCTGGGCATAGGATCCTGGGGTGTACCCCTTGTGGCTGCCTGGTTTCCAGAGCGCCGTGCCCTTTTGGGAGGGACCCATTCTTCCTCCGAGTTCATCTCCGATCCGCTACTATTAGCAACTTCAAATTCCGAATGGGATTCGGAATTGGATTCAGATACTGATGAGAGCTCCCCGGTGCTCTCATTAGTCATCGAGATGATCTGAAACGCCTCCTCGCTGCTGTACATCCTTTTTGACATTCTGGCTGTGCGATGAGTGACTGCGGATGATCACTGATGGGTGGCAGGTGACTGATAGGTGGCAGGGGACGGTCACTGATGGGCTGACAGATGACGATGACTGATGGGGTGACAGGTGACGATGACTGATGGGGTGACAGATGACGATCACTGATGGGGTGACAGATGACGATCACTGATGGGGTGACAGATGACGATCACTGATGGGGTGACAGATGACGATGACTGATGGGGTGACAGATGACGATGACTGATGGGGTGACAGATGACGATCACTGATGGGATGACAGGTGACGGTGATTGATGGGGTGACAGATGATGATAACTGATGGGGTGACAAGTGACGATGACTGATGGGGTGACGGTGATTGATGGGGTGACAGGTGACGGGCGCTGGTCACCGATGGGTGACAGGTGCACCGCTGGCGATACTGATGGCAGTCTCTGGTGACAGGTGCACTTTATAGGTAGCGATTTTTGGGCACTGATGGTGACAGGTGACTGTTGGGTGACAGGTGCAGTTGGGGGGGGCTGATGACACTTTTTTTTTTTACACTGACAGACACAGATCAGTAACTCACTGTTTCTGGCTCTGTTCTCCTCACACTGGAAACGGTGTGTGATAGGAGAAGAGCTAGTAACAGTCAGTTACTGCTCTGTGTTTACATTTGTGATGGGCTGTGAATGGATTCACAGCCCATCACGTGGTAATCAGCCACTGTCATTGGCTGTTTTACACTGTCGGTGACTAGCTGTGTTCCTAGGGAACACATAGCCACCGACATGACCGCGCTGCGCGCTCCCGATCGCGCATGCGCGGTCTTCTTCCGGCATTTACTGTTGTGATCGGTTATGTCATTGAAACATAGCCGATCACGTGGGAAACAGCCATGCCCATTGGCTGTTTCCCCCCTGCCGGTGACCGGGGACACGCCGACACCGGCAGTGCACGGCGGCGCGCACGCGATCGCGCGCCTGCCCTGCATTCCTGGATCACGTCATATGACGTCCGCCCAGGATAATGGCCGCACCGTCCCGCCATCATATGACGGCGGGCGGGCGGCCAGTGGTTAATGAACCTGTGGAGGGGATGCCCAGACATTCGCAGACTAATTTATTTTATGTTTCTGGCTGCCATGAGTTGACGGTAATGAAGCATAAGCTTACTTGAATAATGACTAATGAAATGTTAGTCAGCACACTTTGTGACACTGCTGTCTGGTTTAAAAAAGGGTCTGGAACCCTTGAATTCAGTGTCTCCAAACTCTTGTATAGGGGGTACTCTGGTGGTGGTCAGGGGTACGGGCAGAGTGGAGATCTCGGTTTCTTCTCTCTCCTTTCTTCTAGGTTTTACGTCTACTTTTTTTTTTCTACTTGTATTCCTATGTGGTTTTCCCTCTCCCCCCCTTTTTCTTTTTACGCTTTCTTTCTGGCTCTACCTGCCCTATCCATCTATTCCTTGAGGATGGTTAGACTTGGGGGAGGGGGGAGGGGGCTCTCCTCGTTTTTCTGCTGATGCAAAGTGCTGTCTAATAATGTGTGTTTGGAGGACCATGTTTTGTGTTTGTTGGAATTCGCTATTTTCTCCCTGCCCATACAGGGAGGCCAAGAGGTGCAGGGATCTTACGCTAAAGGACGCTCGATTCTCCGTCCCCCCCCCCCCCTCCCCCCCCCCCCACTCACTGTATAGCCTATATTTCCACTCGCAACTTGGGTTTTCTTTTTTTATTCTTTCTCAAGATTGTAACGTTATTGCAAATTCTTACTGGTGATCTTATGGCTGTCAGTATATATTCCCACAGTTTATTATTGTTGTACTTTCCAAGATAACACTTTATGCCGCCTGCGTCACGGTTTTGCACTTTATTACGCTTGGATGATTCAAGCGAGGCCGATTGTAGATCTTATTTTTGTTTATGTCCACCTTTCTAACCTTTGTAAAACAGTTTTAATAAATACTATTGGAACAGAAATTACAGGCAGTCCCCAAGTTACCTACATCAGACTTACATACAACTTATACTTACAAACGAAGGGAGACAACAGGAAGTGAGAGGAAATCTACCCCTATGAAGGGAAATTCACTCCCGGTAAGAGATATCATGGGAAAAGGTGTCTCCACTGAAGCTTTATCACCAATCCTTGTTTCCACAACAACCCAAAATTTTCACAATCCAATTGTCACAGGGACAGAAAGTAAGGTGAAATCTTCTGAAAAGAGGCACATACATAAAAAAAAACATTATAAAGGTGTTAACCCTTCCCTATACTATGCAAAAAACAAGAAGACACTTAAACAATTTAACTGTTCACCTTACATACAAATTCAACCTAAGAACAAACCTACAGAACCTATCTTGTTTGTAACCCGGGGACTGCCTGTAGTTGCTTCAAAAAATATTCTTGAAAAGACACCATCAGTTTGCCCGCTCACAATTCATCTTCCTAGAGTTCCTCTTTAACTATGGGGAAAATAGGAAAATAGAATAAGCTGGTGTTGGATAAAAGAGCATAGGCAGGTATCAGGTTAGAATCGAACCATCAAATATATTTTCTGCATTTATATCTTACACATGGTTGTATCCTTCTGAATGGGCATGCCGTAACCTGCCACCAGCACATTTTCACCTGAACTTTGTAAGCATTTAAATATGGATCCCCAGAGAAAAGTCATAGCATATCTCACAGAATGACCAACTATGAAATTACAGATTTATTTTAGTGCCTGTTCACAGCAGCCTGTTGCGCAGTGCGATGAGGTATGAACAGTCCCTTATGTCTAAAGCTGCTTTTAATGCAGACATGCAGCATGCTTATGGAACACACACCAATGCACATGCAATGCATTCATGAAGTATTCTGATCCCCTTTACTTTTTCCAATTTTTTTATTTTGCAGCCTGATACTACAGTTGTTTAAATTCATCCTTTTCTCATGAATCTATACTCAGTACCCCATAATGACAGAATTTTAGAAATGTTTGCAAATGTATGAAAAAGGAAAACTGAAATATCACAATGGCATAAGTATTCAGACCCTTTACAACAACACTTGAAACTTAGCTCATGTGCCTCCCATTTCTCTTAAACATTGCAGAGCTGTTTCGATACCTTGATTGGAGTCCACCCGATGTAAATTAAATTGATTGGGCATGATTTGGAAAGGCACACACGCCTCTCCAAAAGGCTTCAAAAGCCATGGGGTCAAAAGAGCCTCCTGCAGAGCTCAGAGACAGGATTATCCCATTACACAGGTCTGGGGAAAGCTACAAAACATTTTCTCCTGCACTGAAGGTTCCCAAGAGCACGGTGGCCTCCATAATTCTCAAATGGAAGAAGTTTGGCACAAACAGAACTCTTTGAAGAGTTGGTCGCCTGGCCAAACTGAGCATTCAGGAAAGAAGGGCCTTAGTAAGAGAGGTGACCAAGATCCTGATGGACAAAACTCCAGATGGGACAAAGTTCCAGTAGGACAACCATCAATGCAGAACTCTACTGATCTGGGCTTTATGGCTAGACGGAAGCATCTCCTCAGTGAAATACACATGAAAGCCCTCTTGGAGTTTGTAAAAAAGCATCTGAAGAACTCTAATGGGCCATACACACTATAAGATTTTCTGAAGACTTTTTCCTTTCGATTTACCAAAACCAAATAATATGAGGTCAAACCTAAACACCTTCAATTTGTATGCAATCTGGCAGGCCCTTGCACTACATAAAAAAGGTAAATCTGAAGGAAAAAGTCTTCAGAAAATCTTATAGTGTGTATGGCCTTTAAGACTATGAGGACCTAGATTCCCTGGTCTGGTGAAACCAAGATTGAACTGTTTGGCCTCAATTCTAAACGTTGTGTCTGGAGGAAACCAGGCATCGCTCATCACCTACCCGATACCATCTCCACAGTGAATCATGGTGGTGGCAGCAATGTTCTTGTCACAGTGTTTTTCAGTAGCAGGTACTGGGAGACTGGTCAGGGTTGGGGGAAGACTGAATGGAGCAAAGTACAGCGATATCCTCAATGGAAATCTTTTCCACAAAGCTCAGGATCTCAGACTGGACTCAAGTTTCACCCTCCAACATAACGATTATAAGCACACAGCCAATACAACACAAGCAGCTTAGGGACAACTCTATGAATGTCCTAGAGTGGCCCAGCCAGAGTCCTGACTCGAACCCTATTGAACCTCTCTGGAGAGACCTGAAAACTTTATGAATGCACTGTATATGTTGTGTACATTGCATATAGAAGACAATTGATATGTGCCCTTGTGTCGACATTGATGTATGCCAATTAACGCAGTTCAACGGACTTGGTGTGAACAAGCTGTATACTACCTATTGCTAGCTTTCCGATCGAGGTGAATACACAAGCTTAGATATTTTGGAGAAAGAAAGATCTGCCTTTTTGCTGAAAAATAAAATAAAACTACAATTTACCTATATCTGTACACGTTTATATTCTGATATGTACTTTACATCCTTGATGGCATTACAGTATATATACATCCAACTGGAAACCAGATGAAAGCATGTACATATTTCCTGTATAGACATGGTTGTAAAGCAGGAGTACGTATGCTGGTGCTGATTCAGCCTGCAGGAATGGTGTGTCATGTTTTAAGCTGGCGGTTTATGAAGTCTTATTATCTAAAACTGTTTTTTTTTAGAAGCAATCTATCATTCTACTGGTATGTATAATCCAAGTTTTTGAAGTTGTGACTAAAGGATGGCCTTTCACTGTGTAAAAATGCAGTTAGTGTCTATTTGAGCAAGGAATTGGTCCCTGAACAGGTTTAACACTTATTGGAGACAGGAGAGTGTTGCCCACAATTTTCTGCTGTCAGGCTTCTGATTTTATTGGTTCCATTGACTGGACCACCTTTGCATGCAAGCACTCAGATGGCCCTACGCCAAAGCCTAGGAGAAAAGTTATACTCATACTTCACCCTCCTCCAAGCAAGTGACTGACACCAGCTTACATCCTGTGCTCTGTCTTCTCATCTAAAGCCCCGTACACACACGCAGATCGTCGTCATACAAATGTTCGTCTTTTCTCCCCGGGATGTCGGTGTCTGTTGAAAAGTGCAAAGACAGCACAAGGACAGCACAAGAATTTTGTCTGCAGACTTCAGCTGACTGCAGAAGTGATGTCATGTAATGGTTAACTTTCCCTGTGTTTTTAATTTTCTGAGCATGCCCAGTCTTGCAAATCTGCGGTCTGTCGGCCGAATTCTGTACTGACAGGCGAACAATCGTCCGTTCTGGTGTCCGCAGACAAAAATTTTCATGTTTGCAAGAAAGACTTTTGTCCGCGGATTGTGCGCAGACATCTGTCGGAGGCACCATACTAACACGCGTACAATCGGCAGATCTTTCGTCCGCCGACGTTTGTATGCCGACGATCGGTACGTGTGTACGGGCCTTAAGTGTAGTGAAGTGTGCAGGGAGCATGTGCTCCTACCCAGGAAGTTCGGGAAAGCGGTGCTCACCTGGAGCTGGCGGTGAAGAGAAAACAATTTAATGGTTTCCGCAGAGATGCAAAACAAAAAATGTACTGGTCAATGTTTCACTTCCCAGTTAGAATTATTTTTTCTTTCTTTAAAAAGGGAACGTTTAGTGCTACTCATTAGCAGAAAGGACAAAGCCACATTCTCATCCTAAGGAGTTGTAGACAGAACTGTGTGACTAATTAGCCAGGAGGTAAAATACATTTGTGTTTGTTGTTATTTTGATGTATGGATGAGTAGAAATGGGGAAAAAGCTCTAAACTTGTTGCATTTATACTGCAATACGGTGGCACTAAAATAAAAATAGCTGCCATTTCCCATGCCGCCACAGGCTGGATTATTGAAAGCCACAGCTTCTCATTTCTGAAAATATAAAGGAAGTTTAACTTTCCAGTGACGTCAGTACCTTCCTTCCCATCAACATAAAAGTGAATAGGGGTGGCCAGTGAGGGATGGTCATTCACCACTCATAACCCCATCCATTGCCTCCCTGTTATATAAGGATTGTTTGGGATAGAAACTACGTCAGATGGTATTGCCATCCAGCCTAGCAGCAATCTCTCCTCCTGGGTAGCAACTTTAAAATCTGAAACAGAAGGGGGGTATGCAGTGTAATGTTCAATGTAGATTTAAAAAAGGCTTTGCCACTGGGAAGGGGGGGGCAAATTGTGGCAGGTATGAAGTACATGCATCTAGAAATGCCTGAACATACTATACAGGCCCCAAAATCTTTATACAGTATTGTTGCCACTTTATAAAACTCTAGTTAGGCCACATCTGGAGTATTCCATCCAATTCTGGTCACCAGTCCTCAGAAGGGATGTGCTGGAGCTGAAGAGAGTCCAAAGAAGGGCAATGAAATTAATAAGGGGATTGGAGGACCTCAATTACGAGGAGCGAAAACAAACACTAAATGTATTCTCACTAAAGAAGAGACACTTGAGAGGGGACATGATAGCGATTTACAAATATCTCAATGGTGATCCCAGCATAGGAAAAAAGCTATTCAGTCTCAGGGAGTGTAAGAAGACACATGGCCACACAATGAGATTGGAGGAGAAGCGGTTTAACCTTAAGCTGCGCAGGGGTTTTTTCACTGTCAGGGCGATAAGGATGTGGAACTCTCTTTCACAATTGGTGGTATCAGCGGGGAGTATTGATCTTTTAAAAAGACTCTTGGACGTGCATCTTAACCACTTGCTGACAGCCGCACGACTATTTACTGCGGCAGTCAGCCCCTCACAGGCAGAGTGACGTAGTACTACGTCGCTAGCCTGTGAGGGTCTAGGGAGTGAGCGCGCGCCCCCGGAGGCGCGCTCCCGAGTGGTCACGGACCCCCCCGCGCGTGTGACCGGCGGACCCGATCGTCCGCCAGTCACTCACGATCGTCAGGTGGAGAGGGAGAAAGGCAGGAGGCTAATGTAAACAAGCCGCCTGTCATTCTCCCTGGTGTATGAATGGTGATCATACAGTTCTACTATGTAGAACCGTTGATCACTGTTCATACATCTCAAGCCACAGCCAATCACAGTTAGAATCACGCTCCTAGGGACACACATAGCCCCTCTCTCTCTCTCTCAAAAAAAAGTTAACCCCTTCACTGCCAGTGTAATTTTACAGTAACAGTGCATATGTATAGCACTGATTACTGTAGAAATGTCACTGGTAACCCCAAAAGTGTCAAAAATGTCAGTCAAGGGTCCGATCTGTCCGCCGCAATGTCGAAGTACCGAAAAAACAACAAAAATGACAAAAATCTTTCCCTTTGTTAGTAAACGCGATAACTTTTGCGCAAACCAATCAAAATACGCTTTTTGCGATTTTTTTTTTTTTACCAAACATATGTAGCATAAAACAAATTGGCCGAAAATGTTAAAAAAATGATTTTTACATTTTTTTGGGGGGGAATTTCATGTGAAAAATATTGTTATTTTTGCAAAATTTACGCTCTTTTTTTTGTTTATAGCGCATGATCAAAAAATCGCACAGGTGATCAAATACCACCAAAAGAAAGCTCTGTTTGTGGGAAAAAAAGGACCTCAAAATTGTTTGGGTACAGCGTCGCACGACCGCGCAATTTTCTGTTAAATTCACGCAGTGCCGAATCGCAAAATAGGCCCTGGTCAGAAAGAGGGTAAAATCTTCCAGGGCTTAAGTGGTTAAAGAACACAACATACAGGGATATGGGAAATTATTATAGACACTGACACACATACACAAATACTGCTTGAACTGGATGGACTATGTTCTTTATTCAACCTACTATGTAACTATATAACAAACCTCAGGCTGTTTCAACATGCAAAGTTTTTTAAAACTTCAAATAGGGCCAAAGATTCTCACCACTTTCTACCTCCTGCACAATCCTAATGGCCAGTGAAGCAGGCCATCATGGTAATGAGCGAAAAGTAATGTGTGGAGGTATGTGCACTTCATACTTGAGGCAATGAATGCTAGATTACGTAACAGGTGTCCCTCTGTTCAATAATATTTCTATGATATGTCTTGACTTTCATGTTAGACCTTTTCCTTATTGTGGAGCACCAGAAAATATTTCCTAAACACAATGGAAAGAAATGGAATGGAGTAAAGAATACCCTTAAAAACTGACAAAGTACATTTTCACAGACAATTGGTAGGCCAGCTGGAACTTGATGTGCTTTGTTTTCTCCAGACCATCCCTAGAGTCACTTCATATGTGGACTCAATTACACAAAGCAAAGTGGAAGTATAGTAAGGGCAGCTCCGAAGCCCTGGAAACTCAGTGATGGTGTGAGAGCGGCCTGCTAGCAATAATAAACCCTGCAAGGAGATATTGTGTTGTCATGATCCCTATCGCTGGACTTAAGCCCCGTACACACGTACCGATGGTCGGCTTACAAATGTTCCTCTTTTCTCCCCGGGATGTCGGTGTCTGCTGAAAAGTGCAAAGACAGCACAAGGACAGCACAAGAATTTTGTCCGCCGACTGCAGAAGTGATGTCATGTAATGGTTAACTTTCCCTGTGTTTTCTATTTTCTGAGCATGCCCAGTCTTGCAAATCTGCGGTCTGTCGGCCGAATTGTGTACTGACAGGCGAACAATCGTCCGTTCTGGTGTCGGCATACAAATATTTTCATGTTTGCACGAAAGACTTTTGTCCGCGGATTGTGCGCAGACATCTGTCGGAGGCACCATACTAACACGCGTACAATCGGCAGATCCTTCGTCCACCGACGTTTGTATGCCGACGATCGGTACGTGTGTACGGGCCTTTACACATGAATCATTCATGAGAAGTCTAGAGCTGTAAAAGCTCATAGGATAATGAACAAATTGGTTGCTAACATGCATGTGGGAGATGTACTACACTAATCTTTACCTAACGAGTCAGTGCTAACACAACATATATGCACAACAAAGATTATTTTTTAACAATATAATACATAGTTATATCTGTAATGGATGCTTTATGACATCAAACAGAAATAAAAACCAGTGCCATTTTGATGTATATGGTAGCTTTAATTACTTTTGTGATCTTGGAATACTGACATGCTAAACTTAGCTTCCTTTGTCTTTGTGAATGCCTATTTCTTACAGTTTTCCTATTTATTTATTTATATATATATATATATATATATATATATATATATATATATATATATATACACACCTCATATATTCATGTACTGTGAAAGCATCAGATATAGCCAGCTTCCTTTTCTCAGAGGAGTGGGTGTCTAGTGATATGCTGTTAACAGAAAGTGGGAATATGTGAGAATCCATTCTTGGACTGCATTCTAGATTGAGTTCTATTTAGTACCTAGTTTGGTGTCACACAGGTGCAGTATTACAGGCAGGCTTTTGTAGCCATACGGTAAAATATAAGTTGAAATTGTAATGTTATGGTAAACAGTGCAATTAAAGACAAAAAAGGCATAGAAACCACTGTCTGTGTAGGAATATTTACTGCTGAATGAGGAGTTCCTCAAGGCCAGACTCGCTGGTAGTACAATCTACTGCTAAGCATCTACCAAAGGAGTGACCATGTAGGACTGCACTGATAAGAATGCTACAAAAAAAGAATCTAATGTTTCCCCCCCCCCCCCCCCCTTGCCTCATGTCCCCTCTTTACACACACAGCTACTCCACCTCACTCCACCTTAAGCGTATAAATCCAATGGTTCGGTCTTTCGGTACACGCGCTCCTCTGCCTCTTTTGCTGCTTTTCGCTACCACGCTGCAGTGATGCCCTGTACATATGGCACTTTTCCACTGCAAGTACCGGCTAGTACCGGCTCGGCTCTACTCAGCCCTGCTTGGCCCGGTTTGCTTTTCCACTGCGGTACCGCATGGTATAGTGTCGGAACGGTTCGGTACGGTACGGTATAGGTTTGCTTTTCCACTAAAGTAGTACTAAAGTTAAGTGGGTGGGATAACAACGGGGTGGGTGTGATTCTCTGACCAATCAGTGGCTAGTAGTGACTGCATGCAAAGGATTGTGGGATATGGTACCAGTTTGGTACCTGTTGGAACCACAATCGAGTAGGTACTGTTTTTTCAGAGCCGTACCGTTCGGTTCCATGCAGTGGAAAAGCAAACCTATACCGTACCATACCAAACCGTTCCGACCCTATACCATGCGGTACCGCAGTGGAAAAGCACAAAAGCGTGCCGAACCGGTACGGTTCCATGCAGTGGAAAAGCGCCATTAGATGCCTTTAACCTCTACGTCTTGCATTCGTGTATATGATGAATCCCTCAGTTCCCTGACATTTATACTTAATGTATGCACTTAATCGTGGTTTTTGCTGATGTGCGATACCTCTGTTTCTACGCATTTTGTATACTGTGTTTTCTTTGATGTTTCAATAAAGTTGAATTTGAAAAAAAAAAGAATCTAATGTTTCTGATGGTCATGGACTACTATAAGGACTCCTGTAAGTCTAGGCTCAGGACTTGTTGAGGCTTGGATTAATCATCCTGCTGCTTTTGTGATCTCTTGTTTCCATATGTGAATCAGGAGCCTTTCCAGGATGTTTCTCCTGATGACCTCCATCTACATGGAGAATTTTAGGTAGCTTCCCTACGAATAGGGCTAGCTCAGGTGCAAGTACTCAATTCGGTACTTATCCAATTGTAATTGTATTGATTCAAATAATCCAGTATTGTGCCACAGCAAAATGCACAGCTCATTATTGTCAGCGTAAAAATCCAAGGCTCTCAAAAGAAAAGCAAGACCCTTGAGAGCCATTAAATTCGCTGTTCCTATTCCTTACATTGAAATCTCATTGTTTTTCTTGGTACAACATATAGGTTGTTTCCAGAAATCGAATTAAAGTGGTGTACTTTTCTCTATTGTGTCTTACAGTGAGCTTATTAAAACAGCAGATGGAGGGCAGATTTCACTGGACTGGTTTAGTAATGATAATAATACACTTTACCATGACGCCAGCACAAGACCTACAATCCTTTTACTGCCTGGGCTCACAGGAACGAGCCGAGAATCCTATATTCTACATATGATTAAGCACAGTGAAGAGCTTGGATACAGGTAAGTACAAAATTGAAGTACACAAGTGTTGGCTAAGAACAATCAGTTTCTATAAATCTCTCTTTTTATATTTTTAGAACTGGTATGTCTAAAATGTAATTCTTTTTTTATTTCCCCAGTTTGGTACAGATATAAAAGGGGTTGATCATTTTTCTGAAGACACATAGGCTAATGCATTGTGAAATTGAGCAACAGCAGAAGTTACATGTGGTCTCTTCTACTCAGGAGGGGGGAATATACAAGTGTGGCTGACTTTATTTGGGCTTTAGACTAAATAATACACAGATGAATTCAATAGAATTGAAGCAGGCACAGTCAGCTTCACTGCAAGTGATGTTGCCACCCCACAACCAGCCCAAGCAATCTTATGAATCATTCCCACTAGGGGGGAGACTATCCAGGTATTAATTATCGCAGCTGGAGCTAGGCTGTGTCAGTGGCAACAGAGGAGACACAGAGAACTGCATGGAGACATGGAGAAGCAGGATACTCATTGGCACTGGTGGACAGGCTCAGCATGTCTGCACATACAGTAAACGTGGGAGCCCTTAGCAGGGGCAAAGCACAGAGTCTAAGAAGCTCCCTTATCTTCATCAGAGCTTCTGAAGGTGAAAATATTTTGCTGCGGGTGACATCCAGGTTGCGCCCCCCTGATTTACCCAAGCGGGCTACTGGGAACAGATCAGGTAAGCAGCTTATAGTCTATTGCAGCACTAGGAGCCTTGATTCACAGACCAGTGGGTAACCGAGCCCAATCAGGCATGAGTTCCCAAAATATATAAAGGCATTGGGAGTGGGTAGAAGTGCACAAAGTAAAATGGGGTCACTTTTACAAGGTACAAGCTGGAGTGCACTGGGGTATACTGCAGAGCGCTATGGGTAAGGATGCATGGAATCAAAGAGGCAGGAAGCAGACGTGGGGTGCATAGGGGCTGATAATACAAAAAGTTGGGACGCTAAAATCTACATGAAAACAGAATGCAATGAGTTGCAAATCTCATAAATCCATATTTTATTCACAATAGAAAACATATCAAATGTTTAAACTGAAAAAATGTACCATTTTAAGAACCAAAATAAGGTCATTCTGAAAATGAAGACAGTAACAGCTCTCAAAAATGCTGGGAGAATGCCACACAGTCTGCGAACGAGGGGCTCTGTTTGGTAATCAGGCAACCTCTCCTGTCGATTGTTTATAATCCCCTTTTTCCCCTAGGGTTAGACCATCCTTTCTCCTTTTTCTGGTGGACCACCCATGGTTTTGTAAGGGTGCATCATTTTCTAACAAACCGTTCGCTTCCATCCTGGGAAGAAATCCCACTGCGGGAACATTACCCTTATTTGCAATTGCAACATTGGATCTTGACTCTTCGTCGTACTTCCATACGTATACCTGTATTGCAATGCTTCCTTTGAGCATATTTTCTAGCACTCTCTGGGGTCTCCTGGCCGCTATGCCTCTCTTAACAGTAGGACATCCTTAACATCCCTTTCCTATGTGACCCAGTGGGAATGAGGCCTTGGTTCCTCCATTGAGGGGGAGGACTGGAGTAAGGCCTGAAAGATGGTGGCAAAATGTTCCATTAAAACCACAACTCTTGAAGTTCTGAGGTGTCCCGACTGGGATTGCTCATTCCTATCCTGGTAGTAGCGATAGATGCTTTAGGAATTGCGGTCAGCGTGGGGACATTCTGCATATCTGGTGGTTGTGCCCATGTCTGATAGGCTTTTGGTCAAGGGTTTTTGGCCTGCTGCAGACATTGTTTCATGTGACAGTTCGCAAGGATGCCAGGTTGGCTCTCCTACATTGTCCTATACCGGGTCTTTTGCACCTCAGCAGAAATTGGCTACCTATCTTTTTTAATCTCACTTTTTTAGCTCAGGCCTGGAAGACTCCTATGGTTTCCTTCCAGGGTGTGAAAACTCGGTTGACCGATATGATGGTCAATGAACAGATGTCCAGTATTCTTAAGGATTCACACCCAAAGTTTCTCAAAGTCTGGGAACCCTGGATAAGCTACTGATTCCCATCCTCACCTCCTACCAGTTATGGCCGTTTATAGGTGTTGTCCATGCCAGTCCCGAGTCTGCCCCTGTGTGAGCAAATTGTAAGCTTGTTATGTTTATTCTGAAAATTCAATAAATATATTGAAACAGAAAAAAGCTGGGCGAAGGCAACAAAAAGTTGGCAAAGTAAGTGGTACTAAGAAGGAAGAGATAGAAGAATATTTTGCAACTGATTTGGTTAATTGGCAACAGGTCAGTAACTTGATTGGGTATATAAAAAGAACCTGAGGCCTGGTTCATACCTATGCAGTTTGCTTTTGATCTGTTTCTGCCATGCTTTTTGCGGTGTGTTATTGCATAAGCGTTTTGGATGTTTTTATGCGTTTTACATTTTTATGACTTTTTTTTCCCAATTTGTTGTTGCAAAAAGCACTAAAAAACTCATAGGTGTGAACCAGTCAAAGTATCAAGAAGTAAAGATGGGCAGAGGTTTACCTATCTGTGAAAAGCTGTGTCTAAAAAATTGTCAATTTTTTGAATAATGTAATGTAAAATTGCAAAGACTTATCATCATCTACAGTACATAATATCAAAAGATCCCGAGAATCTGGAGAAATCTCTGTGCGCAAGGGACAAGGCCAAAACACAATATTGGATGCCCGTGATCTTCGGGCCCTCAGATAGCACTACATTTAAAAACAAGCATGATTCTGTGTTGGACATCTCTGCATGAGCTCAGAAATACTTCCAAAAATCACTGTATGTGAACACATTTCTGTGCCATCCAAAAGCTCTATCATGCAAGGAAGAAGCCATTTTTGAACATGATGCAGAAACGCTGCTGTCTTCTGGAGGCCATAGCTCATTTAAAATGGTCTGTTGCAAAATGAAAAACTGTTCTGTGGTCAGAGTAATCCAAATTTTGACATTCTTTTTGGCAACTATGGGCACTGCTTCCTCTGGGATAAAGAGGAGTGGGACCTTCCGGCTTGTTATCAGCAATCAGTTCAAAAGCCTGCATTTCTGATGGTATGGGGATGCATTAGTGCATATGGAATGGACAGGTTACACCAGCTTGCTCCCATCCAGATGATGTCTTTTTCAGGGAAGGCCTTGCATATTTCAACAGAACAATGCTAAACCGCATACTGCATTTATCACAACAACATGGCTTCATAGTACTGTAATAGAGTCCGGGTGCTTAAAGTGTTACTAAACCCACAACAGTAAAACCAGTCTGTATATGCAGTAAAGCATGCTTGTTATACTCACTGCAGAACCTGAGGGGTTAATCCTCCACATTGTGTAAAAAGGCAGTTTGATCCTGTCTTCTCTGATCTTTCCCTTCTTCCACTGTCCTAAATATATTTGCTGATAGTACAGAGCCTTTGGAGACGCTGTGCACATGCTCTGCTTGGTGTGTATTGCTAGAGAATTTTTTTTGTTTCTAGGAGGACGCATGTGATCAGCACAGGGCCAATCAGCACAGTCCAGCCAGAGGGTCAAAGGTCCTGCAGCCTCAAAGGACAGTTAGGGTAGAATGAAAACTCCTCCTACAAGCTTCAACCAGACACTGATAGAAGTCACAAGACTGCTATATGCTGCTGATGCAAAAGGGTATTAAGCGGTTTATATTTACCAAAATAATTGCATTTCCTTGTTCTGTGTACTGTGGGATCTATCTATCTATCTATCTATCTATCTATCTATCTATCTATCTATCTATCTATCTATCTATCTATCTATCTATCTATCTATCTATCTATCTATCTATCTATCTATCTATCTATCTATCTATCTATATATATATATATATATATATAGATATATATATATATATATAAAATGCATATTTTTATATATAATATAGCTATAGTGAATGCAGGGTCCTGGGCTTAGTAACACGTTAACTGGTTTGCCTGTAGTCCAGACCTTTCACCAACTAAAAATATTTGGTGCAAAAAAATGCAACAGTAGACCCAGGAGTGTTGAGCAGTTCGAATCCTATGTCAAGCAAGAATGGGACACCATTCCTCTCCCAAAACTCCAGCAAGGGTCTCCTCCATTCCCAAACATTTACAAAGTGTTGGTAAAAGAACAGGAGATGTACACTATAGTAAAAATTGACCTGTCACAACTTTTTTGAGACATGTTTGAGACATGTTGCTGCCATCAATTTCAAAGAATCCTTATTTTATTATTTTAAATTATACTTTTTCTCATTTTCAACATTTAATTTGTTTCTATTTTCTAATGTGATTAAATATGGGCTTATGAGATTTGCAAATCATTGCACTCTGTTTTTATGTACAATGTAAGATTTGGCACAGAATCCCAACATTTTTGGAATTGGGGTTGTAAGTGGCTGAATGAAACATACAGGGGATCACAGCTGCTGACATACAGGTTGCTGGTAGGGCACAGGCAACAACATGGAACACACAAGAACAGACAGAACAAGGGGAGATGTCTGAGAAGTCACTGGGAACATGGGAACTTTGGCTGCTAGCTTATGGACACACTGCTTGTACAATGAGCAGTGCGTGCGCTCACCCTTTAAGACAGCACCCCCTCTGTGATTGGCTGCGTCTCCAGCAGAAGCAGGAAGCTGGTGGACACGCACAGAGGAAAAGACCCAGTGATTGCGCGTGGAACAGGTCAGTGTGACAAGCAATATGTGCTCAAATTTGCCTACATCGTGTACACATTAGAATATGTTTATTCCCTTTAAAGCTGACCTATCTAAAGCACCAATCTAAATAATACCGCTACTTTCTGATTAGCAGTCTTGTGTTGTACAAAGTTTTAATGTCAACAAATGCTTAAAAAGGGAAGTAAACTCTTCCTTTTTTTTTTTTCTTTTTTTGCTTCCCTGCAAAGTAAATGCATAATGTGCTAGTATGCATCACATACTAGCACATTATGTGACACTTACCTGCAAACGAAGCCCGCGTTGTCCCCGTTGGAGGCCACATCCATCTTCGCCCGTCTTTCTTCGTGGGGCTGCGGACTCCAGCTGTATTTCTGGCCGGTCATGGCACAGGGCTCTGAGGAAATGGCACGGCAGCTGTTTCTTCAGAGTGCATGCGCCGATGACGTCATTGGCTGTATGCAATGTAAATATCTCCTAAACAGTGCAAGTTTAGGAGATATATACAGTACCTATAGGTAAGCCTTATTAACCACTTGCCGACCGCCTAACGACTATTTACTGCAGCACTCAGCCACTTACAGGCAAAGCGACGTAGCCCTACGTCGCTCGCCCACGAGCCTGTAGGGGGCGAGCGTGCACCTCCGACGGCGCGCTCCCGCCCCTGCTCGTTCCCTGGGGAGCCAGCGGGTGGAGAGGAAGAAAGACAGACGGCTGATGTAAACACAGCCGTCTGTCATTCTCACTAAAGTAAACACAGCCGTCTGTCATTCTCACTAAAGTAATCACAGAGGCTATGCAATCCTGCTATGTAGGATCGTATGTCTCTGTGATTACATCACAAGCCACGCCCCCCCACAGTTAGAATCACGCCCCTAGGGACATACTTAACCCCTTGATCACCAGTAAAGTTAACCCCTTCCCTGCCAGTGTCATTTTTACAGTAACAGTGCATATTTATAGCACTGATTACTGTAGTAATGTCACTGGTACTCCCAAAAGTATCAAAAATGTCAGTCAGGGGTCCGATCTGTCCGCTGCAATGTCGCAGTACCACAAAAAAAAAAACGCAGATTGCCACCATTACTAGTTAAAAAAAAAAAAAACAATAAAAATTACATAAATCTTTCCCGTAGTTAGCAAGCGCAATAACTTTTGCGCAAACCAATCAAAATACGCTTATTGCGATTTTTTTTTTTTTTACCAAACCTATGTAGCAGAAAACAAATTGGCCTAAAATGTTAAAAAATTTTAATTTTTACTTTTTTTTTTTTTTGAGAATATCATATAAAACGTGAATAATATTGTAATTTTTTCAAAATTGTCGCTCTTTTTTTGTTTATAGCACAAAAAATAAAAATCGCACAGGTGATCAAATACCACCAAAAGAAAGCTCTATTTGTGGGAAAAAAAGGACATCAATTTCATTTGGGTACAGCGTTGCACAACCACGAAATTGTCCGTTAAAGTCACGCAGTGCCGAATCGCAAAATAGGGCCTGGTCTTTGAGCAGCCAAATCCTCCGGGGCTTAAGTGGTTAAAGACATAAACAACAAAGTGGGATACGAGCGCTACTCCAGCCTGACAAGAAAAAATAGCTTGCATAAGTGAAGTAAAAAAAAAAAAAGTCTTAGTTTATTGGCAGTGGAAACTTCACAGTATATGATCCAAAACATACAGGATGCTGGCCCTTATGTATAGTGACACAGATGGATAAAGACAGTACCTTGAAAGGAGCCAGTGCAGATGATAAGAGCTCCAAGCTCCCAGTGTGGAGATGTAGTGGTGAACGAACAAAGTAGCGAGGTGGAAGGTGGTATGACCCCAGATGGAAGGGCTCCGTGGTGGGAGGGAGGACACCAGGAAAGCAGTCCCACACTCCAGAGAAGATGCACAGTCCCTCAGTGCCTGGTTTTCTTGTATGTAAACCTTATTAAAGGCTTACCTATAGGTAAAAGTTATAAAGGTGGGTTTACAAGCACTTTAAGTATGTTTAAAAAAAAAAAAAAACTTAAAATGCATGTATAGCTAAAAATGTCTTGAGTTTCAGAGTAATGAAGAAATGAAGAATGATTTCAAACCCTGACAGTTTCTTTTTCCTGTGTAATTTATTCGGTTTCCTTTTATTTTCTGTCTAAGGCTGGGTTCACACTGCTGCGATTCCTGACATTGCATGTGATTCGCACAGCATTGCTGTGCACATGACATCCAATGTTTGTGCAATGCGAATTCAACCATACAGTTTATATGGCTGAAATCGCACAGCATGCGCACCAAAATGGTGCAGGACCCTATTTTTTGCCCGCACTAGAATCGAACTGCATGGGTGTTCAGACCCATGCAATATTATTCCACAGTTCACACTGCGTTCTCCAAACCGCAGCGGTTTGCAGAAAACAGTGTGAACTGCCTGCGATTTAGATGCTACATTATGCAGGAACCTTCACAGGAATCGCTGTGGTTCCCGCATCGCACCAGTGTGAACCTAGCCTTAAAGACACAGTAGGCAGTAAAAATGTCTTCAAAGTGAAAGTATTTCCTTACCTAGATACAGTAGCTTTCAGTGATGCAGGTATTCCAATTGGATAATTTACCCTTGTTTTGGTGATGACAGTAACATTTGGGATTTTCCATTCTAAAGCTGGATACACACTATACAACTTTTGTTGTTAGCTTTCCTTTAGATTTACCTTCAACTATATAGTGCAGTGGCCTGAATGATTGCATACAAATTGAAAGTGTTTAGATTTGACCTCATATTATATGGTTTTGGTAAATCTAAAGGAAAAAATCTAAAGACAATTGTATAGTGTGTATGGCCCATTATTTGATAGAGATTCTAATCTTTCCTACACCCTCAAAAGCAAAGTAAAAGTTTTTGCTTTACGTACACTTTATGAAATAAGCCACCTATGGTACAATTGGTGGTCCTAAATCACAGCCTGGTGTCGTAGCTGGTCACTAATTGACTACATTCTAGTCAAGGGACACAATGGCATAGTTGGCATAGTGTTAGAGGGGGGAGGAAGGGATAATAAGCACAGTCAATTACTGCAAGAGGGTGGAAACTACTCTGCAGCGCCCATCTCCTATCAATGCCAAGATGGTGGCTGGAAGACCAGAATGACTGTAGTTAGGCAGCCTAGAGCACAGGCAGTCATCAGGATAGAAAGAGGCCCAATGGACCATTATACTGCAAAGTGGTAAGCCAAATACAACAATAAACGATATAAAGAAGGAAAAACACCATGCCGGCAACGTTATCAGATAAAATAGTTTATTGCATTCAAAAGGATTTCTAAAATATCAGAGAAAGAGCCAACCCAGAACATGGAAACTGTGCATAGTTAATCTTTTGCAGTAGCAATAAATGAACAAATGCTTATGAAAGGCTACTGAATAATTGCTCCTTTTTAACTGATCCATGAATCTCCCAGAATAAGCCACAGCATCACGTTCCAAAAAAGGACCCAACACAATTACATATTCAGACCACTCGACAAAAAGGCAGTGTATCAGTTATATCAGTGAGTAATAACATCCTATCCTATTTCTTATCCTTTATTAAAGGTAAATGTCACTTTCCTATGTTATATTCAGCCTTCTCTCCAGCGATTACCCACCCCCAGTACACCCATTGGTATGTGCCCGTTATGCCACCCACAGCACATACCTCACTTCCTAGTATCATGCCAGCAATGACCTGGCACCACCAATATAAAGAGCACTGCATCCTCATGTATCATGTAAAGTATTAAAAGAACAGAGAACTGGAGAATTAAAGTGGAGTTCCACCCAAAAGTGGAAGCTCCGCTTATCTGCTTCCTCCCCCCTTCCAGTGCCATATTTGGAAACTTTCGGGGGGAGGGGGGAACGGGTACCTGTTTTTGACAGGTACCCGCCCCCACTTACGGGAGACCTGGCTGCGGCGAGATCCCCCCAGAAATTCCCCCCTCCTCCTTCCCCCGCCTCCTTCACAAAGCGCAACGCGTTTCGCACATCCGCAGTTGAGAACCAGCTGTGAAGCCGCCTTCACTGCCAGTTTCCCTGACAGGCAATGGTGGCGGCAGCACCCGAGAGCCGATGGAAACATCGGCTGGGGTGCCGACATCGCTGGATTTCAGGACAGGTAGGTGTCCTAATATTAAAAGACAGCAGCTACAGTATTTGTAGCTTCTGGCTTTCAATTTTTTTCATGGGTGGGCTGGACCTCCTCAAACATTTGAGGTTTTCCCCTGCAAACACTGTACTCTGACAGCAGGACCCAGAGCTGTCCAAATACACTGATTAATGGCTGCAGCTGCTGATTGACAAACATTTTCCGACTTGTTCTTTTGACAGAAGTTGCTCTAACAATTTAACTTCTGTCAAGCAAGGATTGCCACACATTGTTTGATATTTGACCAGTCTCTGCTGAACCAGTCCAGTTTTGATCTGTCTATAACCAGGCTCATTGCACCCATTTATCTTTACACCCTCATATCACTGTCGGCTCTTCTGCTCAGTGCTCCCACCCCCTCCGTTAGCAGAGAAACACCTCCTGGGCCCTGTCAATAGTGCTGGAATCTTTAAAGTCAACTTTGTACTCTCATTGCAAACTTTAGCAAACTCTGTCTGTTTATTTGACTTTGTTATTTAACTCTGTTTAGCCACTTGACCACTAAAAGATTTTACTCCCTTCATGACCAGAGCATTTATTACTATTTGGCACTGCGCTACTTTAACTGGCAATTGCACGGTCATGCAACACTGTACCCAAACACAATTTATGTAATTTTTTTCACACCACTGGGTTTTTATTTTTTGCGATACAAACGAAAAAAATTACGGAAAATTAAGAAAAAAAACGTTTTTTGAAAAATTTTCTGCTATAAGACCCGGTTCACACTGATGCGAGTGCCGGGTTCGCATGTAATGTCGGAGCGCACTGCTCCGACATTACATGCGATCAGCTGTGCGGTGCGAGTTTAGCCATACAGTTTGTATGGCTAAATTCGCATCGCACTCGGTGCAAACACGCACAGGAGGCATTTTTGCAGCCGCATCAGGATCGGATCGCACAGCGGTTCACACTTGTGCGATCCCATCCTGTGCGAACTGCACGATCGCACTGCGATATGCGATCAAACTGGGGGTGTCGTTAAGATTACATTGACACCCCCAGCGGATCGCATATGGCAGTGTGAACTGCCGGGGGTGCGTGTGCGATGCGGGAAAAGGCTGCGAATTCGCAGCCTTCCCGCATCGCAATAGTGTGACCCGGCTCTAAAACATATCCAATAAAAAATATTTTAAAAAATCCTATTTTTCATGAATTTAGTCCAAAATGTATTCTGCTACATGTCTTTGGTAAAAAGAAAATCCTAATAGGTGTATATTATTTGGTTTGCATGAATATTATATTGTCTGGTATAGCTACTGGATTTTTTTAATTTTTTTTAATACTAGTAATGGTGTTGATCAGCGACTTATAGTGGGACTTTGATAGTATGGTAGGCAATCTGACAGCTGACGCTGGCTGGGGGGTACACTAACTGACACTGACCTCAAGAGTGACACTAATACAGTGATCAGTGCTAATCCTATACACAGTCACTGTACTAATGACACTGGCTGGGAAAGGGTTAACATCTAGGGGCGATCAAGGGGTTAAATATGTGCCTAACTTTGTGTATTGTGTGTGTTATGTGGTGCTTTTACTATGCGATCTTGCTTTTTTTCCCTGCCTTGCAGTGAATAAAAAAACATCAAGATCGCCTGTCAGTATTTGGAGCTCTGTGTTGTACAACACAGAGCCCCCTTCCCTGAATGATGGAGCCGGTCAGCGGGTGCTGGTGGTCAATCTTTGCTTGGCACCTGCTGATCGGCTTGTACTGTGACTAATCACAGCACAGTCAGGGCGGCGGGCACATGCTCCCCCTACCTGGAAGTGCTGGATCACGTATCAGAGGCCGCTGTGCCGCCATACTCGTAAGTGAGTTAAAATTTTACAAAAAAAATGTCAAAACACATGTTAAAGGTGCTCGCCCAGCACCAAGAATAGAAGCATTGTGTCAGGGTAGTACACACCACAATGGCACTACGCAGAGTCAGTCCCTCTTTATTATGGAAACATCACTGTGTATATACTGTATAAAAGAAGAGAAGAGGAAAACAGAGATTAGGAGAGGATGGGGGTACTGTTGTCCCTAGGTAAGTCACACAAGCATTGTTGACCTGCATATTAGCTTAAGGGGTCCACACAGTTCGTGGAGTGAATTCCCCAAAGGGGGCTGCAATGCATCAAGGTAAAGGATAACACCAGGTGAAAGGAATTGTTTGGAAACAAGAGATAGAAGATTTCCTGTAACAGACCGAAGGCTGCGCTTTGTTGAAGATTAATTAAATTAAGCCACGTACACACGTACTGATCGTTGGCCGAACGATCGGCCGTCTTTTGTCCAGGGCTGTCGTGTCTGTTGAAAACTGCAAAAGACTGCACACGAATTTTGTCGGCCAACAACAGCCAACTGCAGAAGTGATGTCATGTGATGGTTAACTTTCTTTGTCTTTTTTCTTTTCTGAGCATGCCCAGTCTTGCTAATCTGCTGTCTGTCGGCCGAAATCTGTACTGACTGGCGAACAATCGGCCGTTCTGGTGACGGCCAACAAATATTTTAAAGTCTGCACGACAGATTCTGTTTGGCCGAAAATGCGCTGTCGGAAGCATCATACTAACAAGCCTACAATCGGCCGATCGGTCAGCGGCCGAATATTTACGGCCGACAATCGGTACGTGTGTACGGGGCTTTAGAGTTGCACTTTGTTGGTGTACATGTATGGGTTTTGTATGAACTTTATATGGATAATCAATTCATAATTTGGGAGTCAATGCAAACATTCGCTCTGACGAAGGCCCGCTCAACACTCAACCTCAGAGTGATGATACACCCTCTATGCATTCCAGCTCTTATACTGGTCTCAGTATCCAATTCTAGCTGCATATATGTCACATTTCCACAGACAGATTACTGACATCTTTGTCCAGGGCTCAAAAACAGCACAGCTCTTCTTTTCCTGTTTCACAACCTGAGTTGGATCCTGATATGCTGGTTCTAGAAAAGCCAACATAGAAGTAAATGATGACGTTATTGAGGCAGTTTTGGAGCAAGCTGCAGAAGATTTTTTTTTCACTAGATTGTCACCACTTTGAAGAGGGAGCCTAATGCAACGTGCAAACATCGAAAAGCTCATTGTCTGTCTGCAAAAGCCTTGGCATTGTGCAACCTAATTCTCCATATCCCATGGGTACGAAGAGACCTGCAGAACATTCCCTGTTCATGAACAGATGTAGAACAGAATGTGCAGTCTATGATGTTTGGGTCACTCCTGAAAAAATTTTCACTCCCCCCAAAATCTTCGCTAAACCTTTTTACTAGTAGTAAAAGCGTTTGCGAAGAATGGAGCTATGTTGATCCTGTCATCTTTGTCCTACACAAACATCTAACTGTTCCTATTGCAGATTTTCCCTCTTTCAAAGATACTGCAGATAGAAAATTTGAGAGGCTCCTAAAGGCTGTCTTTAATCTTGCAGGCCCAGCCCTGCAACCAGTTTTAGCTGCAATTTCAGTATGTCAAACTGCAGCTAACTGCACTAGTAGAATGATCAACCAGCAAGACCCTGTATTTAAGGATCATGGTGGTACAGAGCAATGACAATACTTGCCTTCTGCTCTTCTTTTCTTGTGTGGATGCCCTAAAACTTGTCATGAGACAAATTTCCATAATGGCTTTAATCTCCAGTCACATGAGCAGAATCATTTGGCTAAAAGCTTGGACAGCCTGGCTAGAGCCCCCTTGGGTGACAGCACCTCCCTTCTGTGATGTGTACCTGAAATGTAACTTACTTTGTATTGATGACACAAATAGCTTTGATTTTGTTTGCATGCATGGACCTAGTTGACATATTTTGTGTTTGCTGCACTAATTTCTGTAACCAATGTCTATCCTGTTTTTTTGTTCAATAAACTCACTGGTTTCAAAAAAAAAAAGCTTGGACAGCCAAAGGCGCCTAAATGTATGCCTTCCCAAGGAAGACATATGTTTGGTGAGGCACTTGACCAATTCATCAAAGAGGTCACAGGTAGGAAGGTTTTACTTCCACAGCAGAAGGTCCCAAACCCCCTCCTCATGATCCCTCAGCTCCTCTAAATGCAGAGCACCTGTTTGCTCTAATCAGGCTTCACTTTAAAATCTAAATTTACCCCTTCCTTTTGGAACAAGACTTTGCCCACCAAGGCCACCAAGCCTTCACTAAAGCCCTCTTCACAATAAAGGGGCTTTCCCACTCCTGAGTGTGGGATGACCTCTAAGGAACGTATGTAAAACTGCTGGGGAACGGGTTAGAGCTAGGCCTGCAACATTATACCAATCAAATATAAATTCATGGATGTATATAGCATAAGCACTCCCTGCAACCTCATCTTAATGATTAGATATAGGCACACACACTCCTGAAAGTGAAACTACATTGTATCGGAGCACCACAAACCGAAAGAGCTATTTAATTCATTTTTAATATTCAAAGCAAACTTACCCATCCATCCATGTCTCGATGGTTTACTTTGCTGAGAAATCACTTTGAACCCCCCCCCCCCCCTAACATTTCTGGCTATGGCCATCTTGAGTAAAGGCAGATGATTCATGTAGCATTTACTTCCTGGAATTCATCCATCCTTAGCTCAGACATGCAGGCAGGAGGGCATGATCCTCCTGAAGACTCCTGGGATGTATGATATAATTTGCCTTAAATGTGACATACTTTCCTATCTATTTTCTGATACTAGCAGCTTAGGGATTAAAAATACTTCATGTTGATTGTGAGAGTGAACAGAGTATTATGTTTTTTTAAAGTTGAACTTCAAGCTAAAATATTTTCAATCTCCACAAAGAATAAAAGTCAACTTTGTGTGCACCAAACGCCTTTGCAAACTCAACTTTTAACTTGTAAAAGTAGTGGTGATGTCATTGCTGTGCTGTACAGGCTGCCTGCGGAAAGTACAGGAGGGGGTGCAGGTACAAAACAACTTACCGTATTTTGTACAAGGATTGAGATCAGCACTGACTGGATTACTGCAGAGATCTGAAAGAAATACACAAAGCACACCACGTTTCAAGTAAGAATACATGTGCCTTTTGTATTTAGACAGTATTTGCTTATCCTAGAGTTTAGGTTTTACTTTCTATAGTTGGAAGGACAAGGTAAGGGATGCCAGAGGTTAAGGTAAAAGGGGGATGAGGGGATGGAGGTATAGTAAAGTAAAAGTAAAGTAAAAAATAATGTAAAATTTCTGAAATGGAAATTGTTTTTAAACTTACAAATGGGTTTGGTGGGGGATTACTGATGGTGCAAGCAGGAATATAAAGCCGGTTGGTTTTTACATGTACCTCCGGGTGTCTGCTTTCACATCAACTTACTTTTATGACTAGTTATGAGAATTGTACACTCGAAAATAAGCAATGTGTGTCAGGAATACCGAGAGCACGGATGACCAGGTCTGTGTAGCTGCATTAAGGAAACTAAAATCAGACTGTGAATAATAAAGGTAGTTCATTAATACTGTAGTGAAACAAAACACACCCGAACACCGACAAACAGAATACACAGCAAACATGAGAATATAAGTTAATAATAAACCAAGTAACAAAATACTCTACTAGTAAACTAACCATAACACAATATATACAAAATGGGGAACACAGATCAACAGGGTGAAACTGGAGGTGTAAGGAACAGTCAGAAAGGGGCCAGAACTGGAATCAGCAACAAGGGGAGCAGGTAAAAGGAAGCAGGGCAAAGGATAGTGTTGCAGGGCAGGAACTGGATCAGTATTGGAAATAAGGCTCAGGATGAAGAGAGAGTAGGGACTAAATACCCTCTGAGCAGCCAGCATCAGATGACAACTAATTGCTGAGATCTGTTGGCTCCTTGGAAACACTTGCTTGTGGACCCTGGAATTGCAACCTTCTAGTCCAGTAAATACAGTGCCACCAGCAGGTGTTCCAGCTCCTGATAACGTGCTTTGCCTTTAAAGTGTAAAGCACAGGTGTACTTTAATCCCTCCCTCTTCCAGCAGCATAAACAAGCATTTCCTTTCCTCCCTTATGCTCTTTTCAGCTGCTAGGATTAGAAGAAGCCAATCTACAGATTTCGTACCCTGCCCAGGCCTTTGTAGTCTACCAATGTTACAACACTGGTGCTTAGTGATTGGCCCAGCATTGTTACATAGAGTAAGTAACATGCTCCTCCATATCAGTAAGTACTGGGTATTTTCTTTACTTACGGCAGCTAAATGGAGCAGTAGGGGGTGTGAGGGAAAGCTGAGGATGGCATGCTGGGGAGGGGCACAACAGAGCAAATGTGTTGTTTTGTCCTCTATGGCTTTGCTTTAAATTGGAACTTTAGTCAAAAAAAATATTTCCTGCTAGATCACTTCGTGCTGGCCCCTCTTGTAGCTATGTAAAACATTTGAAATAAGTGCCTATACGGTTTAAAATCCAGTATCCAGTCTCAAAAAGAAAAAAAAGAGACAAAGTATAAAGCACCTACAAAGGCTACCAAATATCTTTATAAATCATTGGGGCATATAAATATGAAAATGCTAGTGATAAAAACCCAATCCCCCTAGGACTCATCTCTCCCCTCAGAAACCCTTCTGAACCCCTATACACACTGTCTCACCCATGCTCAGTTGCTCCCTATTTTTCAGCACTATGCTGAAAATGTAGAAGTTGATCTGCTGACAGCCTAAATATTTACTGCAGCTCAGGGGCTCTGGGCTTCAGCAAAATGGCAGACTCTAGCATAGGAAACAGAAACAATGCTGGAGGCAATTTACAGCACACACTAATTTTGTTAGTATAATTATTAATGTGGAATGTAGCTTCCTTACTGAAAAACATTATTTTTTATCAAGTTGTTTTGGGTAAAGTTTCGCTTTAAAGAAGGAAAGGCACAGACATTTGCTCATTACATACAGACCTAGCTGCAGTAACTGAGACAAATTTCAGCAGCCAGCATGGTTAGTTGACAGCACCACCATGGTTGTCTTTGGGGATTTCCCAATCAAGCAACTGCCTACAGAGAAGCATGAACAGTGCAAAAGCACTAGACATTGCAACTGAAGCACAGCTAAAGGCCATTGTTACACTTGCCTCTTTCCAGTCTGGAGATCTTATTTTTTTTTAAGTCCTTTAAAGCTCCCTAATATGGAGAATAGAAGTTGGCAAATCAAGTAATACTCCCACATAGCAGATGGTGCAGTGATATCCAACCTCTTCATTTTTTGGCACCTTTCAGGGACAATCATTGCCTTATGATTCAGTGAATGTCTTTTCTGCCAACTTGTAAGATTGTTTCTTACAATGTAGTCAGTTTTTCAGACATTGTAATCTATTGCCTGGAGTCAGTTATTACTATATAATTTGTTAGCTCCTTAAATAA
Organism: Pelophylax lessonae; assembly: GCF_965119305.1. NCBI lineage: Eukaryota > Metazoa > Chordata > Amphibia > Anura > Ranidae > Pelophylax > Pelophylax lessonae. The sequence continues at coordinate 398,834,349 of NC_138772.1, read as the reverse complement.
ATTTGATCCGCAGCACCTTATCAAGCAACTGGCTCACACAATATTAAAAGCCTTTGATATGATAAAAGTGCACTAGGAAAGTCTGCAGCTTTTTCAGTGTCCTTGGGGTGGGGGGGGGGGGGGGGAACTATCGTGCGAGCATCTATTGAGCCATTACAATTATTGATCAATAGGTAATGCTTCTGTAGCATCCTCATGGTAGGTGCTAGTGAGAGAGTATTGTTTTTGGTTCTGCCTGCCTATCAGAGGAGCAGCAGGCAAATCTGTATTGTTTTCTATCTAGCAGAGAGCAGGATCTGTTAGTGAGGTCTGCTCAGTGTGCTCAGTATGTGATTCATTGAGTCTAGAGAGTGTTTCACACTGGTCCAATAGGGAGGCATGTTGGATAGTAGGATGAAACCTGACCAATGGATACATAGGCTTTGATACAGTCCTGGTGATTGGCAGAGACTAGCTGTCTCAAGGCATTCTGGGATACTATATAAAAACCAGGAGCACATGTGCTGCCGGGGCTTTGGCTGGTGAGCAGAGTCCCGGAGGGAGGGTGGCAGCTGCCTTCTCCTCTGTAGCAGTGGCACACAGCCTCAGGAGGTCGTTCTGAGGGCCAGGGGAATGGAGCTGAACCTAGAGGTCCAGGAAAGCTGACTGAGAGGGAAACACTGGAGACCCTAGAAAAACAGTATTATGAGTACAGGAGATCGTGTCAAGGGGCCTGACCTGAGGGGGGCCATCCCGGAGTAGGATAGTCAGTGGACGGGTGTCTGTGGTCAAGAAAGAGGGTACTAGGAGAATGTCCTGAAGATACCTTTAGTTCATAGGTGTCCAACCTTTGGCCCTCCAGCTGTTGCGGAACTACAAGTCCCATCATGCCTCTGTCTTTGGGAGTCATGCTTGCAACTGTCAACTTTGCAATGCCTCACTGGACTTTCCTTCTAATGCCTCATGGGTCCTGTAGTTCCGCAACATGTGGAGAGCTGCAGGTTGGACACCCATGCTTTAGTTCATCAAGTCATCTGGAAAGAGACTTAACTCTAAATCCACCTAAGTGGCAAGGTGGATCAACAGCCTGGCTGTATCAACAGATAGATGTCCTCCAAACTTTGTGCATAGTTTACCTGGACTATCCCACTAATCCCTTCTCCCATCCCTAATTTAAAAAAAAAAAAAAAACCAACAACATACCCCTGGATAAATTATTGACTGAGCCAAGAAGTAAAGTGATAGACTGTGAATGTCGGAGTTGTTAATGGTAACCCAGGGGGACCAGAAAGTGTGAAAATACAGCAGTCCTCAAGGGGACAGTGCTACACTTTGAATGATAGACATTTATGTGACATGTACATCCACATGTCAAATGAGCATAGACCATTTCCAACTCAACATATTGATCTCCTAATTCTCAAAGAAAATCTATTATGGTTTTGTATTTATTTTCTTAACAACTTAAACAAATTTGAGTTTGGTGACTATTCAGTGTTGCATATGAATATTTAGCATTAATCTTTACAGCCAACAGATAGATCTCTAGTCTCCTTTTAGAATCATTTGTGTTAAGCTATGTTTCATCATCACCTTTGCTGTAAAAAGAAGTCCAATAGCTCAACTTAAATTGTAAGCAAATTGTTAAATGGCTCATTGCAGTGACCTTTACTTTATTGGATAGCTCAGTCCAAGGTGAACTAATAGGGCAGGCTGAAACTGCTTGAGATGTCTTTAGATAACCCATAGTGCTCTGAGAATCATTTGCCATGTAATAAATGTGTACATTCAAAACAAAGATTGTAAACATGTATTGACAAAAAAGATGTAACAATTTGAAAACCTTTAAGCTTAGAAAAAAAATTACCATAAAATTGACCCTAAACTATTATTGTTTGTTTTTCTTTATGGTTGTTATTTCAGTATTCTACTTTTAATTTCTACCTGTATGTATGGGTAACTTAATACCTTATGTTCCATCTGCTTAGCAGCGAGTTGTTCATTGTTAAATATTCAGCCTAGAAAAAAAAACACACCCATCAAGCTTAACAAAAAGACAAAAATACAAAAATGAAACTCCTGCATCCTTAAAACCCTAAAACTGATCCAGAGGACGGCAAAACGCCCTCATAAAACATGGTCCAAATTGTTCCAACAGGGAAAAAAGGCAATCAGATACTTCCTGGATCAACAATCTACAGTGTTAGTTTTTAGAAATATAAATTTATTATTTTGTCCATTTAGAAACACATTTTAGCTTTTCTGTAGACCTGGCTAGAACTAGCTCCTGTGAAAGTCTAGTCCACATTAACAGCTCTTAACTTCTCTTCTTCCAGGAGTAAAGCGTGCCCCTTTAATTTGCAATGACTTTTAACTGGACAATTTTACAAAAATTTACTTTATAGACCATTTATGTATTTATACAAGGTGATCTTATCCCCCTCTTAATTTCCTCTTCTAATGGGTAAATAAATCCTCTGCAGTTCATATTTCTTCATTGCTGAAGTCCTCTATGCCCCTTATTAGTTAAGTTGCCCTTCTCGGCACTCTCTTCAATTCCACAATATTAAAAAACTGGTCTCCAGTTGAAAATGTGGTCTAACTATCTAACTAATGTTTGTAAAGGGGACACGATAGTTCCCCTCTTTCTTAAGTCTATACCTCTTTTAGTACATGCAAGTATTTAAGTTGCTCTAGAAACTACAGCTTGGCAATGCCTGTTGGTATTGCGTCTTTGATTTACCAGAATACACAGGACTTTATCCATGATTGACTTGCCCAGTAGACTATGAAAAATGCAAGTTTGTAGCCTCTTAAGTGCAAAACCTTTATCATTTTTTAACATTAAATCCTTTTTGCATTACATGTGTTTGTGGTGAAGCCCTATTCACTTGAAGGGTTTGGGTTCAGCAGCGTTACCACCTGCCGAATAAGATAGTTACATTTTGTCACTGTATATGTACAGCCCTGATTGGCTACATTGCTTTGTTTAGGTGGGCAGTAGGGGAGGAGGTAAAACTGCAGCTCAGCCATCTGCTTTTATCACTGGACCAGGTGTCCTCATTAAAAGATTTATATGCCATTGTTGGTGACAACTGTAAAATTTTTTTTTTTTGCTTACTTTCCCTCCCAGGGACAATGGTCACCAGGACTAAAAAAGAGCGTGAATCATAGCAGAGGGGACATAGCTAGCAATTAGGACATGAAAGGGGTTTTAATACTCCTCTACTTTATCCAAAATAAGAAAATAAATAGTTTGCGTTTTTATATACACTTTATTTTAACACTCAATTTGTAAATCTGAGTTGGGACAAAAATGAGATATCAAAATGTACTGCTCTAAACAAGACTTGTGCTTTTCCTTGCTCAGGTTGTAATAAATCATTGAAGGAATATCTGAACTTTCTTAGCTACTCCTAACTGGTTTATCGTCTAAAAACATATATTTTTTTTGTTTTAGGTGTGTCGTTTTCAATAATCGAGGTGTTGCTGGCGAAGATCTTTTGGTAAGTTGCAAAAGAACCTATAAAAACCCATCTCTTCTGCTGTACTTTTTTCTTTATTTAGCATAGGTGAGAAGAAAATAACATTTGTAGTGATTTTTAGAAGCTAAAATATGCCATACCGCAATGTATCTCCTTTCCATGGTAGGGAACCTATTGCTGCAACAGAAAATGTATTACACATACGGTATTAACCTGTGCTTTATCAGTATGGTTATTACGGAATAAAAAAAAAGTAGAGAGAGGAGATGTTTTCATTACTTTCTCTACTGGTTAATTTGAGCGCTTTTCTGAGTAATTCAAGGGGTATCAAGTCTGTCTAATCGAAGCAGAATAGGATGAGTTCTGCCCTATTGTCCACAGATCTGCTCAACCACTACTTCATCAATGCCCCTTTGTGCTGTAAAGGGCTATGGCTCATGTACACAGACATCAAACTCAAGCAAGAAAGTCAAATTCATTATGCTTTTATGTGCTTCTGAGTTGCTTTGGTTTGTCTTTGACCTTCTTCAAGCTTCTTTGAGTTGGGGTTGATTTACTAAAGGCAAATCCACTGTGCACTATAAGTGCACTTGGAAGTGCAGTCCTGTAGATCTGAAGGGAAGATCTTAAAGCGGTGTTCAAGCCTCACCCCCCTCCCCCTCCAAAAATTAAAAGTCAGCAGCTACACATACTGTAGCTGCTGACTTTTAATATTAGGACACTTACCTGTCCTGGAGTCAAGCGATGTCGGCACCGCAGCCGATGTTTCCATTAGCTGTCGGGTGCTGCCACCACTATTGCCGGTGAGGGAACCCAGCAGTGAAGCCTTGCGGCCTAATGCGCATGCGCGAAGTGCACTGTGCATTTGGATTAACTCGACGGCAGGGGAAGGAGGAGGAAGCCAAACTTCCGAGGGATGGCGCCACGGTGTCGTCTCCCGGAAGTGGGGAAGGGTACCTGTCAAAAACAGGTACCCATTCCCCCCTCCCCTCTGAAAAGTGCCAAATGTGGCACCGGAGGGGGGGAGGAAGCAAATGAGCGGAAGTTCCACTTTTGGGTGGAACTCCGCTTTAAATGAGGGGAAGTTTTGCTGATTTCTATCATCCAATCACGTGCAAGCAAAAATGCTGTTTTTTGATTTACTTGCATGTCCCCCTCGGATCTACAGCGACTGCAGTTCCAAGTGCACTTGCAGTGCACTTGTAGTGCAGAGTGGATTTGCCTTTAGTAAATAAACCCCATTGACTTGTATAAAGAAAAATCAGACACAGTACATAACTTTTCAGATGGCTTCTGGTCCTCTGTAAAGTGGCGGGTGTAAACGGACATGTGTCTGTTTACACCGGCATACATTGAAACCAATTTTCAAAAAACAAATGGAGGAGGCATTGTTCCCCTCCTGTCCAGCAGATTGGATCAGATTGACAGTCAGGTGTAAATTGACTGGTGGTCTGTTTACATCCGATCGCCGATAATCGGTCTGTGTACACTCTGTATAAACGAAACGGACACATATGGGTCATCTACCTGCTCAGCAGGGATCATTGGACAGATCCCCTGCTGAGCAAGCGGATTGCAGGCGAAGTCCGCCTCGTGTGAAAGGACCCATAAAGTAGTGAACCTTCCCTAACATGGTAGGCGTGGGGCTATGGCCCCATTTTTATTTTGGTTAAAGCAGCCCTAAATCCCAGTACCAAGGAGAGCAACAGTGATCAAGCAAGTTTTCCTAGGCCGCCCTACCATTTTGCTCCCACAGAATTAGTTGGTGTTTGAGGCTGTTATATGTTGCCCTATAAGTTCTGGATTGCACCCCAACCAGCCAAATCATCAAATGTTTTTGGGCAGATTTAGGCTGCATTCACACTTTTGCAGTTCCCGGAAATGAGCGAAAAAAGGATGCAAAAATACACATCGTGCTTGCGGTGCTATTATTTCTTAGCGGCACTCCAAACTTGGGTAGCAGTCGCGCACCAAAACACGCAAGGTTCACTGCCAAAAAAAATCGCACAGGTATGAATTGTGTCTTAGACTCAGACATATGCATTTTGGCCACACATGTACCTGGGCAATATTCCACTGCAGTGCTAATGTCTTTATCTAAAGGGAAATGTGATTACACTATTCATTACACAGGATTTTCTTGTCGTATAAATTGTCGTCTAATTTATATTCATTCTGCTTTGGCGGACACAAGAAAGCAAAACCCAAAATATTTATTCTGTAATTCTTCTGGTCTAACATTGGATCCCTCCAATTTTACACTGGTATTGGTAATGCATTGCACCTTCAAGACTTGTGCTTAGATTTGTTAGTAGTTCGGATACGTTCTTTGTTTGAGTAATGTGCAGACCCTTTATTGTCCGCACACTGTAGCCCATTCAAAGTATTTATTAGTATTCAGACAGAACCAAGCCTGGATTCTTTTTCATTGAGCAGGATTTTAAAAGCTGGCAACAAATACTTTGTGGTAATGATCCCCTCACACAGCTTGAAAATATGGGAAATGTTTTTTACATAACAAATCTATATAAATATATATTTCCAGGGACAGCAGTGTTGTAAATGATCGACTGTAGGTATTCAATAGAACTGAAGTAAAGAAAAAGTAAGATTGTTCTTTGCACTAGCATTCAAGAAGTATTTTTATACATACAGTATATAACAAATAGGTTTTAAATACATAATGTGCTAATATGCATCGCATACTAGCACATTATATGACACTTGCGTGCAACAAAGCCCACGTTGTCCCTGCTGCCAGCCGCATCCATCTTTGCCCATCTTCCTTCCGGGTCTGCGGACTCTAGCTGTATTACTGGCCGGAGCCGCGTGACGTCACTCCCGCATGCACGCGGGAGCTGCCGGTCGCGGCACAGGGCTCTGAAGAAACGGCATTGGTGGCCGTTTCTTCATAGTGCATGCGCCGATGACGCCATCGGCTGCATGCATTGTAAATATCTCCTAAACAGTGCAAGTTTAGCAGATATTTACAGTAGCTATAGGTAAGACTTATTAAAGGCTTACCTATAGCTAAAAGTCATAAAAGTGGGTTTACAACCACTTTAAGAGGAGTTTTTCAGCTGTAAAAATGCTCTAACTCTGATAAAAGCTTAAAAACACTGGAAAACGCAAAAAAAAATCCAAAAACGTGGCTATTCAGTCAATTTTTTTGAGCCATAGGGTTTTGTGGGAATATAGTTTAGCTAAAAAAAAAGCTAAAAAATGCTACTTCTGAAAAAAGCTAAACGCTGAAAAAACGCTACTGCAAAAAAGCTGAAAAAAGCCTTCTACAGCTACATCGTTCTACTGATGTTTTGATAACGTCCAGTGTGCATGAGTCCTTATAGTCGCAAAGACATTGTCGTTTACCTGGATTGAATACATCCTAACAAAACACATGAACCTTAGACCCTGTTGTAGCAGCCATGGTGTAAATCATGGTAGTCATTGTCATTGGTCAGAGCCTAGAACTGCATGTATTTGAAAGGGTGGCGTGCTGTTTTTGGTTAGAGTGAAGGTCTTTTGCCAGTCAAGTTATCTTCTGTTCTATATAAATTTCTTATAGACAGCTATGACATTGGTTGTTGGATATGCTTGCATGGTTCCAAATTCCTTTTTTTTTTTGCTGCTGTGATCTGATTTCCTGTTAGAGGGTGGCTACATTTGTTCTTCATAGTTGCATTGTAAGTAAGAGCGTAGCCACCCTCTCTTTCTCACTCTCAAGATGGACTATGAACTATGAACTAAGGGACGTGTAATGTGCATAGAACAGTATGTTACAAGGAGACAGAAAAACACAGTAAAAAACTATTTCATGAACATAGATTACAGGTCTATAAAGTAGTGGATGTGTATGGATTTGTTTTGAAAAATAAGGATAGCATTTAGTGTCACTTTAAACAGCTGGGGAGATCCAACCTGGCTGATTTACCACTACTCTGAGAATTACCTTACAGCCTTTGTTATCCCAACACTTTATATTCCTGATATATATATATATATATATATATATATATATATATATATGTTACATAGTTACTTAGTAGTTGAGGTTGAATAAAGACAATAGTCCATCCAGTTCAACCTGTGTAGGTGAGTGTGGACGTAATCATTTCACATACCCCTGAATGATGTGATCTTTGAGATGTACTTCCAAGAGTTTTTTAAAAGTAGCCATACTCCCCGCAGTTACCACCATTTGTGGTAGAGAGTTCCACAATCTTATAGCCCTTACTGTAAAGAACTCCCTGCGTAGCCTGAGGTTAAATTGCTTCTCCTCAAATCGCATTGTGTGGCCACGTGTCCTCTTACACTCCTTGCGACTGAATAATTTTTTTTCTATGCTGAGATCACCATTGAGGTATTTGTAAATAGCTATCATGTCCCCTCGCAGGCTTCTCTTCTCCAGGGAGAATAAATCAAGCGCTTGTAGGCATTCTTCATAATTAAGGTCTTCCAATCCCCTAATTAGCTTAGTTGCCCTTCACTGGACTCTCTCCAGTTCCAACACATTCTTTCTGAGAAATGGTGACCAGAACTGGACAGAATACTCCAGATGTGGCTGGACCAGTGTTTTATAAAGTGGTAGGATTATAGCTTTATCTCTGGAATAAGTCCCCTTCCTTATGCATGCTAATATTCTGCCGGCTTTGGCAGCTGCAGCTTGACATTGCATGCTGTTGCTACGTCTAATTTCTACTAAGACTCCCAGATCTTTCTCCATTCTTGATTCCCCCAGAGGTCCCCTCCCTAAAGCGTATTTTGCGTTTATGTTTTTAGTCCCCGAGTGCAATACCTTACACTTCTCCACATTAAACCTCATTTGCCATGTAGTTGCCCACTCTGTTATTTTGTTTAGGTCATTCTTTAAGATGTCTACATCATAATGTGAAGTTATTGCCCTGCTTAATTTTGTGTCATCTGCAAAAACTGAGATTGAGCTACTGATCCCGACCTCAATGCTATTTATGAATAAATTGAACAATATTGGTCCCAGGACTGAGCCTTGGGGGACCCCACTTACCACCCCAGACCAGTCTGAGTATGAATATGTGCCTGCTGTAACATGTACTTGTATGAGAGAGTCTCCTGTTCTTCGTATTGCTTCCTTTGTGTGAAATCCCTGGTGTTCCTGCCAGTCCCTTAGCTGTCCACACTAAGCAGGAGAGCACATCGTGGTTAGTTCTCTAGCTATGCTGGGAACTCAGCCAGCTCTCCTCCAATGATCAAACTTGTCCTGACACACCCCATCTGCACAGCCTTTCACTGGGAAGCTTAGTATGCTGCTGCTTCTCCTCCCCCAGCTCTTATGCAACTGAGAACAGAGGGAATGTAATCACTGTTATATAAAAGGGAAAAAATGTATTTATAATGTTTTTTTTATACCCAAACAAAAATGTTTTGCCTTTCATTTCGATTTCAAACTGAATGGGTTGTTTTACAAGGTGATCGTTTACAATCACTATAAGACTGTGTGTATTGGGGCTGTAAAGCACTCATAGACATCCCAAACTTCCACTGAGGTAATCATCTAATATGCACTTCTTAGTAACTTTAAACTCATATCAAGGAAGGATTTTTTTTTTTTTGTATAACAAACATGTTATACTGTTCTTACCTGCTCTGTGCAATTGTTTTGCACAGAGCAGCCCCAATCCTCTTCTTTTTGGGTCAAAAAGAAGCCCCCTACAGCTGTATGTTATGTTTAAAGTGTGCATTGCAGCCGTGGCATGTGCACAACCCCTACAGCTGTATATTATGTTTTAAATGGCATTAAAGACGTGGCTTGTGTAAAACCCCTACAGCTGTATGTTATGTTTTAAGCGTGCATTGCAGCCGTGGCATGTGTACAACCTCTAAAGCTGTATGTTATGTTTAAAGTGTGCATTGCAGCCGTGGCATGTTAACAACCCCTACAGCTGTATGTTATGTTTAAAGTGTGCATTGCAGCCGTTGCATGTGTACAACCCCTACAGCTGTATGTTATGTTTTAAGAGTGCATTGCAGCCGTGGCATGTGTACAACCCCTACAGCTGTATGTTATGTTTTAAGTGTGCATTGCAGCCATGGCATGTGTACAACCCCTACAGCTGTATATTATGTTTTAAGTGTGCATTGCAGCCGTGGCATGTGTACAACCCCTACAGCTGTATGTTATGTTTTAAATGGCATTAAAGACGTGGCATGTATAAAACCCCTGCAGCTGTATGTTATGTTTTAAGAGTGCATTGCAGCCGTGGCATGTGTACAACCCCTACAGCTGTAGGTTATGTTTTAAATGGCATTAAAGACGTGGCATGTATAAAACCCCTACAGTTGTATGTTATGTTTTAAGCGTGCATTGCAGCCGTGGCATGTGTACAACCCTACAGCTGTATGTTATGTTTTAAGTGTGCATTGCACCCTAAAGTCTGCATAAATTCATTCCTGATGTGACAATTTACAATAATATAACTTTTCAAAGATTCTGTACCTTTATCATTAATATCCCATTGAAATATCCCAAAGACTGCCACAATGTAAATTTATAGCACGTCACAAGGTAAAAGGTTACAGCAGGTGACCAATCTATAGTATATTAGCCAGAAATGCACAGGCACCAGAATTGACATGATTGCTTCATCTCTGAGTCAGCACCCCAGGCCAGAAATAAGATGATGACCCTGGATGATGCATGAACAAAAGATGTCTTTCTGATGAGAAAAGCAGATGAGTCCATTTTAATGGGTAGTGATCCTTAGAGGTACTAAATACCTTAAAGTTTTGCATGTACGCATTGTGTAACAGGAATACACTTACCATGAAATATATCTGATACTAGGTTAAATTTAAAGTGATTTTAAACCTTTTCTTTTATTTTTTTAAATAATAAGCATGTCATACTTACCTGCCCTGTGCAATGGTTTTGCACAGAGCAGCCCCTATCCTCTGCTTTTAGGGTCGTAGCCAGTGTTCCGAGTACCCCCTCTTGCTTGCAGGGGGGTACTCATGCCGTCTCGCTCTTGAGCCCCATTGGCTGCGTCCATAGACAGTGGGGTTTTGCCAACCACCCGCTCCCTCGTCAAGGGATTTGATTGACAGCAGCAAGAGCCAATGGCTCCTGCTGCTATCAATATGCCCTGTCAGAAGGAAGAGAGCAGAGAGAGGCACTGCTCGTGTGCACAGCGCTGGATCAAAATCGAGTTCAGAAAATAATAAGGTGGTCTGGGTGGGGGTGATCCTGGACACACAAGGTTTTTTTTTTTTTACCTTAATGTAGAGAATGCATTAAGATAAAAAAGGCTTTAGAATCACTTTAAAGTGGTTTTATACCCAAAAGCAAACAATGATTATATTGCAGCCTACTAACTCTTAGATGTGGTGGCAGCGTTCATTTTCTTTTTTTAGGCTTTCTTTCTTCTATTTTCATCTGTTGGTATAGCCAGTAAGTCTGTTTTTTTCAAAAGCATAAGCTCTGCAGTAGAATGTATCAGTTTACATGGCTGAGACATACAATTTAACACTGACAGGGGTATATAAATTGATCAACTTTTATTGACTCCTGTAAACCTATATCCCAAAATGGAAAAAAAACTGCTTGCTGCAACTGATTATAAAGTTTGAGCTGGAGTTTGGCTTCAATTTTTTAGTGTATTTAAATCTGATAATACATTTTAGACTACCCCCCCCCCCCCGACTTACAATGCTGCTATCTGCTGTGCCTCCTGTGCTCATTCATTCGGAGTTTTGTCTCACTAATACAGGAGGTATGTTACTGGCCAGATCACCAGGTGAAAACAGAGGGAAAAAAGCCTAAGGGCTCTTTCACACGGTCCGCCTCCGCAGGCGGATCCGTGTTGCTCAGCGGGGTTCGATCCGCGATCCCCGCTGAGCCGGTGGGTGACAGCTCCGTCTCCACTTGCAGAGCGGAGAGGGAGGTGTCTCAACACCCGCTGCCCTCTATGGGGGATCGGATGAGAGCGGACCGCTTGTCCGCTCTCATCAGATCTGCTCCGCTCTGATTACTGAACGGATGGAAAAATAGGGTTTCCATCCGTCCAGATATCACGCACAGGATCGGATGCGGATGGCAGCGGGTGTCAGCGGAGGTGTCTCTGCTGACACCCGCTGCCCCATAGAGCTGCATGGAGGATCCGATCAGATCCGCCTAAAAAACTGACAGGCGGATCTGATCGGATCGCCCGTGTGAAAGAGCCCTAAGAAAAGAAAACTGATGCAGCCACCACATCTAATGATTGGTAAGCTGCTATCTGTATTTTTGGTTTTGGTTTAATACCGCTTTAACTAGTTGTAACATACCAAAGAAATTCGTACCACGTTCCATTACTGTTGGAGAAACTCTTAAACCTGTCCAGTGTGTTTCAGATCCCTTCAGAGAGTTTAGTGGGAACAATTTGTTCTCTGTTGCTTTACAGATAACAACAATGCACTTTTGTAACAAGTGGTGCAAAACCATTATTAACAGAGCTCCGGGCTGTTAATTAAATAAATCCACAGTATGTGCAGATACGGTATAATCAGCTTTAAATATCTTGGTATGTTAAGCGGGGGCCCTCTGTTTAGTGATCTGAGGTGTTAATTCCTTATTAAATTTAGACTTCCTACTTCCTCTCCGAATGACGGAGTCATTCGCACAGTAACAGTCAGTAAAGTACAGTTAATATCTATACGGTGTTAAAATATACAAAAATATGGATTAAGGCCTTCTAAACATTCACCTTTTAGACTTCCCAGCCTTATCTAATAAAGTGATGTTAATTCTTCAATGAAAATCATGGAAAATGTATTCTGGTAACTACTAAATAATGGCATGTATTGTTTGTATTCAGTAAATAAATTGTGCTACACTTATATCACAATTTATAAACATATGTGTATAAATAAAAAGTAGACGCGTCTATATTTTCCACAATATGTGTATAACTTTAGATAGTGTGTGTGTGTGTGTATTTATATATATAGTTACATAGTTAGTCAGGTTGAAAAAAGACACAAGTCCATCCGGTTCAACCAACAAAAAGAAAAAAAAAAAACAGTATTGAAAACCCAACCATACAATCCCATAATCACAATCCTATATCCCGCAGTTGATCCAGAGGAAGGCGAAAAACCCCAGCAAAGCATGATCCAATTTGCTACAGCAGGGGAAAAAATCCTTACCTGATCCCCCCGAGAGGCAATCGGATATTCCCTGGATCAACTTTACCGAAAAAAAAAAATGTTAGTACCCACTTATATTAAGTACACCCAGGAAAGAATCCAGACCTTTTGTAAAGCAATCTAGTGAGCTAGCCAGAACCACCTCTGGAGGGAGTCTATTCCACATTTTCACAGCTCTTACGGTGAAGAAACCTTTCCATATTTGGAGACTAAATCTGTTTTCTTCTTTTGCATATAAAGTGCATCCGGAAAGTATTCACAACGCTTCACCTTTTACACATTTTGTTATGTTACAGCCTTATTCCAAAATGGATTAAATTCATTATGTTCACTATTTTCCTGGGACCTGTCAGTGTCCCAGTAGACTGGGGAGGGAGGGAGGAGAACTTCCATTGTGGAGCGCCACGGCACTCGGAACGTAAGTGGGAGCAGGGGTACCTGTCAAAATCGGGTACTGGCTCCCGCCCCCCCCCCCCCTGCTCATTGGCACTACCCAGGATTTCTTTATTTACTAGCATGTATATTTATTGATTTATCCATATGGTGGAGTGTTGGCAGTTTCTCCAATTTGTTGTTGTGTGCAGGCGCTGTCTTGCTGATTGGCATGTTGTGTGCAGGGCGATGGGGGCAGGTTTGAGGCATTGGCAATGTCTCCTTTTCTCTGCTTATTTTACAGAATAGCTGCTTGCTGCTTGCACTGCATGTGGGTGGCCCCTTTTGGCTCTGCGCGAGGTACTTCGTGACATAATGTATCTCAGTTTACTTTTTGCTTTTTCTTGACCAGGGCACTATATGATAAGCCTATGTAAGCTCTATGGTTACCTCTCTGCTTGTTTTTACTGTACAGATACCACTCTTACCAGTGGAGAATCCATTGGCTTCCTTTGCTGTTTCTGTATACTTTGCATGCCATGAATTTTTTTTTTAAAGAGATGGTTTGCCCCATTATTGTCAATCTAAATATTCCTAGATAGGCATGGTCTATACAGCACCTTGGTCAATATTGGCCTCAGAGAATGTCACAGCCAGGGGTCGGGCTCAGAGAGCAGTAGCAATGACAGTAGAGAGGCTCTCACCAACCAGCTGGATAATTACAGAAGCAGGTCACCATGGCAAATGAAGCAGGCTCATCTGAGGTGTTGAGTCTAAGCACTACCCGGTATTCACTGGAACTCCTGGTGGTGGAGATGGGTTTTGCTGTCTGTTAGTACCAAAGTCAGGGTCCTCAGGGTCACCTCACCAGGAGGTGAGCAAGATGGGGACTAGTAGCAGATATACTGTAGCAGGTAAGGATCAAGCAGAAGCCTGATCGGTAAACAAGCCAGATATTGGTGACAAGTGATTGCAGGTTGGGATTAAGTGGAAGTGTAGTTGAGGAACAAGCCAAAGATTGCTAATGAGTGGTAGCGAACATACAGTACAGAATGCAGCATGAGTGACAAGAGCAAGATATTGGCTGGAGAGAGCACACCAATCTGGCAAACAGGAAGTGCAAAGGCATGGCCTAAATAGCAAGTTCATGGAAGAAGCACAGCGTTCAAGGTTCACCAAAAACAAGATTTAAGGCAAGATTGTCCAAGGAATTGTCCAGGGAGCTATCCAGCATCTCAGATGGCTCAGCAAGAAGAGACACTACCAGACACAGGAGAGGTGGCAGATTCCGGTCTGGGTTCTGACAATGACAGAGGGGTTCCTAGATGGATCTATCTATATTTATGTGTGATATAGTTTTTTCTTTTAGATCAGATACCCAGATATATTTGCTTTATATATGAATGGTGGTCTCTTCATACCCGAAAATGCCCTCCCTTGATCCAGTTGGATGGTTTTAGCACTCGCTGGGTAGACTATTTGATGACAGTGATCTGTAATGTTTCAGCACGCTTACCAAAATCAATGTACACAACCCTAAAGTGGGATCTCCTGCATGGCTGTACCAAGTTCTATGAACTTGTAGAGAACTATCCCCTTGTTATAAAAAAAAACACATCAGCTTGAGTGTACGAGGGTTTGCATCCGTCCTTTGTGGTTTTGGCTGCCAATTTCTTGCTTCATTGTGGAAATCTTCCCAACCATCCTTAAACCGCCTATTCTTTTTTTAAAACACTTGATTTCTTCATGGAATGTTCACCATAAGCCCCTTGTACCAGAACAAGTATCACTCTCACTTTTGCCAATTTTCACGCAAAATGTGATGTTAATCCGCTGCTCCGTCACTCATTTTCCACCAACAGCGCAACACACTTGTGTGTTATTTCTTTTACTACTCCATAAAGACTGAGTCAACTGGTCTGCGACACAGGCAAGTGTAAGTTAGAACATCTCAGAACACGTTCGAGTTCGAATGGCTGTGTGACCATAGTGCTATGCCATGGGCATTCTGGGACTGTTTCATGGGTTGGTCCTGATATATGTTATGCTAAAGTTTATGTACAAATTGGAATATTTGTTTTATTTTGATTCAGATTATAAATCTCAACTGGCCTCCTGTAGAAGTAGAACTTGATTCCGCGAGAGTCTGGGGTTAGTCCCACACCCAGTTGATATGCTATACATATTGTCCTTTTAATATTTAGTAGATTAAGTATATGGTATTGTATACTGGGAGTGCAACATACCCTCTGGATGATTTCTAGTTATGTTATATCCTATGTGAATGTGCTATAATGTTATCATTTTTACATTTTTAATAATGTGTACAATAATAAAATAATTCGTTTTTACATACTTTTGTGTCGGTGTCTTAAGTCTGCCGGGTCTTTTTTTTGTTGTTTTCAATATCCTTAATAGTTGAATCTCTTCACAAAGGTCAAATGCTCTTAAAGGAATTATAAAGACAGAAGTTTTTTTTATCTTAATGCTTTCTATGCAGCTCCCCTCAGCCCCCCCTAACACTTACCTGAGGTCCCTCTCTGGCCAGCGATGTCCGCGAGTGTCTCAGCCGACCAAAATTCTCCTTCCTAAATGGCTGAGACACCGCGCCATTGGCTCCCGCTGCTGTCAATAAAAGTAATCTAGCCAAATGGGAGAAGTGGGGCGGGGCTGGGTCGGGGCTTGGCATCTGAATGAACACAGGGAGCTTTGACTCAGCTCAGGTGCCCCCCGCAGCAAGCTGCTTGCTGTGGGGACACTGAACAGGAGGGAGGGGCTAGGATCTCAGAAGAGGGACCAGAGAAAAGAAGGATCCAGGTTTCTCTGTGCAAATCAACTGCACAGAGCAGGTAAGTATAACATGTTAGTTATTTTTATAGGGAAAAAACTGAGACTTTAAGAACAGTTTTGGAACACCGATGGCAAAACAAAATCCTTCAAGCAGCAGAGGTCTTCAGCCCAATTAAACTAGCATCCACTGCTGAGTCCCCAAGAATGCTGTCCAGCACAAGCATCATTAAAGAAGTACAACTGAAGCTCATTTGGCTGTACTTCTGTGGATTACAGGAGTTCATCCTGTTCTGCACTCTTGTGACCCGTTTTCAGCAGACAGCGGTCTAAAGCCCACTGACGGCTGACGTCACAGAGCTGGTCCAGGCTGGGAAAAGATCGCGATCATATGTTCGGGATCCACTCAGGAGCCTGGACAGACACCTGGCATAGCCTGAGAGCCTGGGCCAGCCGCTCAAGCCCCCTCCACGGCCCAGCGCTATAATGAGCGGGGGTTGGAGGCAGAGCAGACAGCAGTGACTGACAGTCACCGGCTCTCTGCTCACAGAGCGCTGAGAACTGAGTGATAAGGGGTGTTTGAACACTCGGATCTCAGTCTTAGAGCTAGCGGGGAACATAAGCAGCATCGGACCGATGCTGCATCCATCTAGGTAAGTATGATTCCAAAAAAAAAAAAAAAAACCTCTAACTTCTCTTTTAAATGGATCCCACAATTATGCTCTCAAAGAGAATAAAAACAAACCATAGTGTTCTCCGTTTGCTATTTATTAAAAAAATTAAAAAATGCACTCATAGTGTTGCAGATAGAATCACTTTGTACAGAAAGTTAGAAGTGTTACAATGAAGATAAGCTGCTCACTGCCAAGAGCATGGCTTACCACACTCAGTAAACAGCCAGCTCTCCCTCAGGCTCCCAGGCTCTGCCCAACATGTTACATCAGTGACATCATCAGGGGCACAGAAAGAGCCAGTCAAGGTAGAAGCATAAGACTCAGCAGTGTGTAGTAGTTTAATTGGGCTGAGAATCTCTGTGGCTTGGAATAATTTTGTTGCCATCTGGGTACTAAAAGTGTTGCGCTTGTGATGAGGGTCAACAATTCGGGTTAGTGGACACCTTTTGGGATTCGGCGGAGGTCCTTATCTTGGGGAGAACACACATTTCCTTGCATGTTTTGGAAACCTTGCTATTGGATTGATGGATTATCAGAAATGGACATTTTTCAGGAATTGATGTGGTTTGATATTTTGTTTTTAATTTTTATTAATATATACATATTAAGTTATGGCTTTATATACATGCTATTTAAAGTCCTATGCTTATTGTTGGAAATAAAGACACGGCCAATTATTTATACACATATTTTTATATATTGTGAAACAAGCACAGCACAGTTTATTTATTGTTTCTTTGAAGAGTTTATCACTTTGGTGCTTGCAGGTCAAAGTTAGGGAGACAGGTGTGCAAACTTTTTTGAATACTAATAATGCTGTATATTATTTGTTATTTCCCCTTAAATGTATTTTATTTATTTTTTATGATATGCACAATTATATACTTGTCAAGCTATCCAGTGAAAGTGGCAAGCGTTGAGATAAATTACAACAATGCTGGGGTGCAGACAAGTAGTTAAAGGGGAAAAATAAAATAAAAATTGAGGCATGTAAATAAAATGTAGCTATTGTAATGTAAAGCACCTGTGCCAGGTCACATGCACATGGGCAGAAAAAAAAAACAACTTTTAGAAACATTTTTTTTTTTTTAATGCTTTTGTCAAAGCTCTATATTAGCCATTATGTTCATGTAGATTGTGGTGTTTAGATTTAAATTTTAGAGCAGCGTTTAGGGGCATAAAAAATTGCCCTGAACCTGCATTCAGAGAGAAGCGTACTGGCATAATTTACGCACGTACATGCATAATCGCGCACACGGGCATTATTTCATTCTAGGCGATTAAATGAGTTTTCACGCATACACCTCTAAACCATTTAACCGAGTATACACACTGTTATACACACCCTAGACCAAGCATATTTTATGCTGGATTTTCCTGTCCGCTCCTTACAGATACAGCATAGATGGCATTATTTTCTTTTTTCTTTTTAAACGGTTTTTATTGAAGGCAAAAGAAACATGGTACAGTAACATGCAGTGGAAAGATTAGGTATTAAAATACAGAACTACAGCATATAACATTCAAGTAACAGGTAACAATGTGATGCGTATATGGGATTGACCCGGCGTCCCCACTGGGAAGCAATGAGGGTGCGCTCTAACTGTAGGTGTGGCCTAGGTCACAATGTGTGGATGGACCCCCACACAGAAGGGGTCTCAACCAAAACAAAGGTATATCAGTTAATTGGGTATGCCGGGTGATGGCATTCTTTTAATACACCTGTACCCATGCAGCCTTACTTTGTATCATTCTCTGTCATTTGTGCTGAACAGCTTGGCCTCCATATAAATATTGGCAAATATGTTGAAAATTAGTATACTGGAGATTGTCAATACTTGGTATTAACTGCATACAATTAACAGACCTCAGCTGATTGTGTTCTGATTGCTTGTTATGAGTTACTTCACTTAGGAAATTAGAACTTAAAGTGGTAATAAACCCAAAACCAAAAATATGAGATATTGCTGCTTACCAATCATTCGATGTGGTGGCTGCATTCATTTTCCCCAGTCGCCAGGACAGCCCATGAGAGAAGCACCTCTTCCAACAGGAACAGGAAACCTATCACCAATACACTTTAAAAGGCAGTCCCTCTGCTTAATTGGTCAGTTTTTGTGTTTCCTCCGGACAGGGGAGACGCATCACCTGGAACCTGGGTAAGGGAAGCCTCTGTTCTCTGGCTTTATTTTTGTTCCACCAATTATTTTACCTACTTTGCTCCACTGGGAGCAGTTAATAGGATTTTTTTCAAGATGACCCTCCAAGACCACCCCTCAGACAGGAAAGTGGTAGCTTGTTTCCCTTTCTCCTTCTGTACCTGGCGAAGACCATGACTGGAAGTGGCATACCCCCTTGACAGGAGCGGGCACAGGCAGCGTGGGTTCCAAGCCAGGTGTCTTAGGTGCATGCACTGTTGGCTTTAATGGTGGAAGTAGAACATTTGTACAGCGGCATGATTGTTTTAATGGACCCTAGAGCTGCACGATTAATCGTTAAAAAAATCGATTCTTACAAAGCTGTAAATATTTATTTCTTTTAGCAGAGACTCTAAAGAATAAAATGGTGTTTGTTGCAATCTTTTATATCATACTGTATTTGTGCCGAAGTCTTTCAAACAAATTTTTTTGGGAAAAAATACACAATAATGAATTTTTAAAAAAACTAAACAGTAAAGTTAGCCCAATTTTATCTATTGTGCAACTCTAATGGACCCCCAGTACATTACCCTAACCCTTGCCCCAACTGCCATGTTTCCCAGGCTCCGCTATCCACATGTCCAGGATCCGCATGGCAGCTGTCCCTGGGTAAAGATGAGAGAGATCAGTAAATGTCCATTAACTGATATGTCCTAGCTTGTTAGAACTAAGAATTTAGGAATTAAAGTGGTTCTAAAGGCAAAAGGTTCTATGCATTAAGATAAAAAATCTTCTGTGTACAGCAGCCCCCCTAATACTTACATGAGTTCCATCTCGATACAGTGATGTTGCAAGACAGTCTCCAAGTCCAGGGACTCTCCCTCCTCATTGGCTGAGGCAGCAGCGGACACCTTGGCTCTCGCTGCTGTCAATCAAGGTCAGTAAGCCAATGAGGAGAGATGGGGTGGGGCAGAGCCATAGCTCTGAATAGACACACAGAGCAGCTGCGTGCCTCGGGTGCCACCAGGGCAAGCTGCTTGTTGTGGGGACCCTCCGCAGGAGGGAAGGACCTGGAGTGCCGGCAAGGGACCCGAGAAAAGGAGGATCTGGGCTGCTCTGTGCAAAACCACCGCACAGAGGAGGTAAGTATGTATAACATATTTGCTTTTTTTTAAACAAAAAAAAAACAAGACTTTAATATCACTTTAAGCAACAATGATTCCATTACTTCTAATTTCCACTGTCACAGCAGCCAAAAAAAGAGCTAATGTATCTAAGTGTGATCTGCATTCCATTAGCTTTAGTGGGCTGCAGGGGGGATATCAGGGGTCTAACTTATTAATAAGCCACCTCAATACCGAACATTTAACCTCTTTCCTGCACAGGCCAATTTTCAGCTTTCAGCTCTCTCACACTTTGAATGACAATTGAGAGTCATGAAACATTGTACCCAAACAACATTTTTATCATTTTTTTTTCTAGACCGAGCTTGGTGGTATTTAATTACCACTGGGTTTTTTTTATTTTTTTGTGATATAAGCGCAGAAAGACCAAAATTTTGGAAAAAAAAAAACACTTTTCTATTTTTTTATTTTAAACATTTAGCACGTAAGTAATTGTTCTTCATAAAGGATAGGCCAACATTTATACTGCTACATTTCTATGGTAAAAATAACCTAAATCAGTGTCTTTTATTTAGTCTGTGCGAAAGTTTAGTCTACAAGCTATGGTACATATCATTGAAAGTTGATCAATCCTGATGTACTGACTGTCTGTCTCCTTTCTTGAGGCCCTAACATGTCAGGAACATACAAATACCCCCCAAAGAAATCCCTTTTCTGGAAAATAGACAGTCCAAGGTAATTGGTAAGAGGCATGGTGAGTTTTTTAAGTTGTCTATTTTTCCCCACAATTCTTTGGAAAACGAAGATGAATTAAATTTTTTTCCACAAAATTGTCATAATAACAAGTTATTTTTAACACACAGTATAGGCACACTTGCAATTACACCCCAAAACACATTCTGCTTCTTCTCCTGAGCTTGGGGATAACACATGTGTGAGATTTTTTTCTAACATCCAAAGAGCACCTTCAGGCCTTCTGGAGGCATAAGTCACACATCTAATTTCCAGACTACCTGTCACATTTTAAAGTCACTGGAGCGCCAGGACAATGAAATTGCCCACAAAACCCCATTTGTATTTTGTATGGGAATTACCCACATGACCCCATTTTGGAAAGCAAACACCCCAACGTATTTTCTATGAGGCATAATAAGTCTTTTGAACAGGTAATTTTTTCCACAAGTTTTTGGAAAATGTGGAAATAAAATGAAAACATCTTTTTTTTTTTTTTTTACACGAAGTTGTCAATATATTCGATATTTTAAACACACATCATGTACATACCAAGAAGTACACCCCAAACTAGATTCTGCTTCTCCTGAGTATGGCAATACCCCATGTGTGAGACTTTTCCACAGCCTGGCTACATAGAGAGGCCCAACATCCAAGTAGCACCTTTAGGCATTTTAGGGGCATACATTATACATATAATTTCCTGACAACCTATTACATTTTAGAAGGCCCTGGAGCACCAGGATAATGGAAACACCTATAAAATGGCCCCAATTTGGAAAATGCCCCAATGTATTTTCTGGGAGGCATAAAAAGCTTTTTGAACATTTCATGCCTGGGTCAGTATAGGCAGAAGGGTAACATGGCAGGAACATGGTCCATAAATAGCCTAGGGTCAGAACAGGCAGGGATATGGTCAGCACAGCCAAAGTATTTGTCCAGGCAGCAGGCAGGAACATGGCCCATAAAAAGGAACAAAAAAAGCTATCTTGAGCATGCCATAATCCTGTCAGATCAAAAAAAAATGGATTTTTGTAAAATCTTACCGTAAAATCCTTTTCTCTTAGCTCATCGACAGACGTAGTCCTCGGTGATACACCACCTTCGGGTTATGTTACCTCCGCAGGAGCAGGACTAGACAGGAAATTAAAAAGCTCTGGCCACACCCTAGGGGCAGTCCCAGAGGGTATATCCTCTCTCTCTCTGCCTCAGCAAATCAGTTATGTGAAAAAGCAGTGCTTAGAGAATTTAACCCAACCCAACTCCAAAACAGAGGGGCGGGGACTACGTCTGTCGATGAGCTAAGAGAAAAGGATTTTACGGTAAGATTTTACAAAAATCCATTTTTCTCTAGCGCTCATCGACAGACGTAGTCCTCGGTGATACACCACCTTCGGGACGTCCCAGAGCAGTATCACAACTGAGGGGTGGGAAAATGGAAATCAAATCCCAATCTAGAAGGCCCAACCGGTGCCAACTAGAAGTTTACAATGCTCATCCTTAATGATGAGACTCAACAAAAAAATTTTCAAACAGAAAAAAACCCTCGAGGTAGACCACCGGTCTCCTCAAATTGCGGCCTGCAAAACCTTGCGGCCAAATGAGGCATCCGCCGATGCCGTCACATCAATTTTATAGAATTTTGTAAAGGTATGTACCGACGACCAGGTGGCCGCCTTACATACCTGGACCACTGACGCCTGATGGCGAAAGGCCCAGGAAGTACTGAGCGCTCGAGTGGAGTGCGCCCTAACAGGGAACGGAGGACTCTGACCCTTAATAGAATAAGCCTGTACCACCGTCTGTCTAATCCATTTGGCAATGGTTGCGGCAGATGCAGGCAAACCCTTTCTGGGGCCATCCGTGATCACAAAAAGTGAATCCGTCTTACGGAATGATTCCGTAGCTTTCAGGTATACCCTGATTGCCCGAACCACATCTAAGGAATGCAACGCATGTTCCCGATGATGCTTGGGCTGAGGACACAAGGAAGGTAGTACAATATCTTCATTCAGATGAAAATCTGAAACCACCTTAGGAAGAAAAGATGGCTTAGGATGAAGTACTACCTTATCCCTATGAATCACTAGGTATGGGGACTGGCATGATAATGCAGCCAGTTCTGACACCCTGCGAGCAGAAGTAATAGCCACCAAGAAGGCCACCTTCTGGGATAAAGTAAGCAAGGGAATCTCCCTGATGTTTTCAAAAGGAGGTTTCTGTAGAACCGACAAAACCAAATTAAGATCCCAGGGCGGTAAGGGCGCGCGGACTGGAGGAGCCAGGTGCCGCACCCCCTGGATGAAATTCCGCACCAGGGATTTGGTAGCTAACGGCTTCTGAAAGAAGATTGCTAATGCTGAAACTTGACCCTTGATGGTGCTCAAGGCTAGCTTCTGCTCAACCCCTTGTTGCAAAAAGGCCAATATTCGAGACACCGAATAGGTACGTGGAGGAAATCCTAAAGATTCGCACCACGCAATATAAGTCTTCCATGTGTGATAATAGACTTTGCTGGAAGTCGCTTTCCTTGCTTTAATAAGGGTAGGAATGACAGAAGTAGACAAACCTCTGTCCTTCAGTACTTGGGTCTCAATGGCCAGGCCATTAAAACCAGCGACTGTAAAGCACGAAGGTAACTTGGTCCTAGAGACCACAGACACTCCCTGAGACGAAGTTCCCACGGAACGTCTGCGACTAGCATGTCCAAGTCGGCCAGGCCGGCTTGAGGAGGCCAGCCTAGAATTTCTAGGACCACTGGCGCTGATTGGATCTGAACCAGGCGTCCCTAGAGCTATCTGGTCCCGACCATCCGAGAAAGTCTGGTCGTTTTCTGTTTCCACACATTTATCAGATACCTGATAGTTATCAGGAAGGGTGATCTTTTCTGGTTGAACCTCAGGGACCGAAGTCACCCGACTAGAGGCTACTTGGCCTATCTGGTCAACCAGATCCGATTCCTGTGAGGTATCGGGACTAATCTTAGGAAAGGGTAAAGGAAAAGATCTATTCAGGGAACGGTAACTACCGCTTCCTGTGGTACTTAAATGTTGGAAGGGAAGAATCGCACCGGTAGTAGTGGTTGATGCTCGATCTGATGTCCTGAATACCGGTGAAAACGTCCCCCCACCCTGAAACCGGGTGGGGGCGCACCTTCAGGCTGTGTACTCCTTTGCTTCGGGTCTGGCTGGGTTGGTCCTCTGCTTGTCCGACCAGCCCTTCTTGAATCCTCCTGGAGGAGTCTTGCCTTTCCCGCTAGTACCAGCCGGGCGCCCTTTATGGGCGGTAAAGAAAGGTCCTCGCTTGTTGCGAGGTCCCTTAGCTTTTGCAGCCTGTGGCAAGAAAGTGCTCTTGCCCCCAGTGGCATCCTTAATGATTTCATCTAGGTTGGCCCCAAATAGACGATTCCCCTGAAAAGGGAGATTGGTCAAGGTCTTTTTGGAACCTAGGTCAGCTGACCAGCATTTTAACCACAGCACACGTCTGAGGATCACTGCTAACTTAGATGCATGCCCTAATAAGGGAGTTGTGTCCAAGGCTGCGTCACAGATAAACCGTAGCCCTTGTATGATCTGTTCCATCAAATCAGATGTCTCCTGGGGAATATCTTTTCCCCTAAGATCTTGGCGTACCATTTTCGCCCATTCCGTAAGTGTCTGGGAAACTAGACCAATAACAATTACTGGTCTAAATGCTGACCCTATCAGAGAAAAGATAGTGCGGGACTCTGCTTCTATCTTTCGATCCACCGGATCCTTAAAGGACGAAGTGTCCTCCACTGGAATAACCGTGGCTTTATTCAGCCTGGAAATAGGCGGATCCACGACTGGTGGTACCGTCCATTTCTTAATGATGGATTCCTCAAACGGATAGCGTCTAGCAATACGCTTGGAAATAGTAAAGGTACGTTTAGAATGCTCCCATTCTCCTTTAATCTGATTACCAAAACATTTAGGTACCGGAAAAGCCTTCGCCATCTTGATGGGCTTATTAGTACCGAAAGGCCTCTCTGTTTCAGTTGCCTCTGCCGGTAAAGCCTCAAGTTTTAAGGTTTCTTGCACTGCCACAACTAGTGCGTCCACCAATGCTTCTTCCTGAATTATAGCAGGAGAAGAAGCGTCCTCCTCACTGTCTGAGGGGGCTTTACCTGGGATAACAGCCCTTGCAGAGGAACCTCTGCACGCCTTCCGGCGCCTCCCCCAAGCTCCACGAGGTGTAGGATCACCTCAAACATGGCCGCCCCCATGCTGGAGACACGAGGCTACGCCAAAATGGCGGCTCGTGCGATCCAGCAAAAAAAATGGCGGCGGCCTGTGCTGACTAGCGGTGTGCTGCAGGGCACACAACACTCTCTCTGCATGGGGATATGGCGTGGTTGGCGGTACCGGCCCTGGCGGACCGCATGGCCGTTCGGGAGGCCTGCTAATAGCTGGAGATCTGATTTGGAAGGCAGTCTACATGTCCGTGGCTTCTGACTGGTAGGTAGCTTATACTTAACCCATAAGATTCCCAGAATGCCACAGATTACATCTTTAAAACATGTATACAATAGATTGTTAGCTCCCAAACCAAGCCTCCTGGCTTTTTGCACACATAAAATCACACTCAAAGTAGGAGGATTTGTGACATGTTATAGGATAGAAAGAACTCTTTCTTACCATACAGAGAGGGGCCCGCGTTCACCACAAAACCCGTCAGGGAAAAAGGGGGAACATACTACTCACCATACCGGAACCAGGCGGGCACCAACTCCTGACAGTACCCCTCTCCACCGGGGCGGGAGGGCTGTCGACCGATACGGACGCCGTGACTCATGGTCTTTGGCGTTTCAGCGAGACGTTTAACTCGCGGGTTCAGTCCTTTTAATGGGACTTTGTCGCGGCCGACCCAGCGCGGAGCTATGGCCTGCACGCGCTCGTAGGCTGAACTGGGGTGACCACCGGATCTCAACATCCAGCCCGTCGCCCAGTTCAGCTTTCTTGCTTGAAGATCTCACAGGAACACTGGAGAAAAAAAGCTGTCTAAAAATCCTTTTAGAAAAAAATTCTTGCCAGGACCTAAATCCCAGCAAGGTATCTAGGTCCTTACTCCTAACTAGACAGAAAATAACTGATTTGCTGAGGCAGAGAGAGAGAGGATATACCCTCTGGGACTGCCCCTAGGGTGTGGCCAGAGCTTTTTAATTTCCTGTCTAGTCCTGCTCCTGCGGAGGTAACATAACCCGAAGGTGGTGTATCACCGAGGACTACGTCTGTCGATGAGCGCTAGAGAAAGATTGGTTGACCAGATGTAGAAACAACTGTCAACAAATGGACTTTAGGGCCACATCATGAGACAAATATAACCATGTATGTTACATTAAAAAAAAAAAAATTGATTCAATTTAAAAAAAAATATCATAAAAGTGATACAGCTAGCCCAAATATGGGCATCAGCTCACACAGGAGAACAAGTCTCCTCTACATACAAAAATATACATAAAACATCCAAAAGATATAATACATATCAAGCAGGTCATGTAGGAGTAAAGAAACGTCTGTTCAAAGGTCGACACGTTTCGCATTAAGCTTCCTCAGGTCCATATACACACACACACACACACACACAAATATTGTTAAAGTAAACAAATTTAGTATTAGTGATATCCAATATATAATGCATTTATCAATTACAAATTATGTTAAGCATGACTTACTCACAAGTGCCCTCCCTCAACCACCCAAGGTAAACCTCATCTGGGGCGAACACAGGGGCAATACGGACCAGGATGTTAGAATATGCACAAGTGTACATTGAAGAATCTAGATAAACGTACAGAATATCTTTTGTACGCAAAAATGGACATTAACCCAAAGAAAGAATTCTACGTATCATTCACTTACAAGATATATATATATATATATATATATATAAACATTCACCTTATGAAAGTAACCAATAGGCGTAGCTTTAGATCACCTAAGTGGTCTGTTGTGCTGTGAGGGTGTCCCTTTATAATGGAGGAATCCTAGGTGTACAATATAGAATTATAATGTGCCTCCTATTTATATACTGTATCTATGTAATGTGTGGGTAGTGCGAAAGTCAAAGTCTACCTGTAAGTTAAATAATTCCTTGCATATAGGACCGTAGGTATGTAGTTCCCATAAAGTGTAAGCCATTTATCTTTCTAGCCCCAAAGAGGGATAGGGAAAATACAGTAGCGTCGATCCCTGGTCCTATTTAGTGGCAAAGGGGGTAAAAACAATATAGGTAAATATTCATCCTAAGATGTCTGCAATAAGTATATTTCAATGTAAAAGAAAATTACTCACCCTGCCAGGGATAGGTAAAGGGATAAGGAACAGCTGTATCCCAGTGACTCATTGTAGCCAACAGGTTAAAGCCAGTGTTATAATCTGGTAAAGGTAGCAAGACCTAGATTTAGTCTCAAGGACAAATTCTATATAAATGGATAAAGGGTAGAAACACACCTGGTAGATGGATTCTTAATGTGACAAAACACCCTTCACAACACTAGCTCTAAACTGGTCCTTATGTACCAGTTTAGAGGGAGGGAAACGCCAAATGGAAAAGGATTTAGGAAAACTAGAAGAATGGTCAGAACTCTGGCAACTGAAATTTAATGTGGATAAGTGCAAGATAATGCACCTGGGGCGTAAAAACCCAAGGGCAGAATATAGAATATTTGACACAGTCCTGACCTCAGTATCTGAGGAAAGGGATTTAGGAGTAATTATTTCAGAAGACTTAAAGGTGGGAGGACAATGTAATAGAGCAGCACGAAATGCCAGCAGAATGCTTGGATGTATAGGGAGAGGTATAAGCAGTAGAAAGAGAAAAGTGCTTATGCCGCTGTACAGAACACTGGTGAGACCTCACTTGGAGTATTGTGCGCAGTACTGGAGGCCATATCTCCAGAAGGATATAGATACTCTAGAGAGAGTTCAGAGAAGAGCTACTAAACTAGTACATGGATTGCAGGAAAAAACTTACCAGGAAAGGTTAAAGGACCTTAACATGTATAGCTTGGAAGAAAGAAGAGACAGAGGGGATATGATAGAAACTTTTAAATACATAAAGGGAATCAACTCGGTAAAGGAGGAGAGCATATTTAAAAGAAGAAAAACTACCACAAGAGGACACAGTTTTAAATTAGAGGGGCAAAGGTTTAAAAGTAATATGAGGAAGTATTACTTTACTGAGAGAGTAGTGGATGCATGGAATAACCTTCCTGCAGAAGTGGTAGCTGCAAATACAGTGAAGGAGTTTAAGCATGCATGGGATAGGCATAAGGCTATCCTTCATATAAGATAGGGCCAGGGACTATTCATAGGATTCAGATATATTGGGCAGACTAGATGGGCCAAATGGTTCTTATCTGCCGACACATTCTATGTTTCTATGTTACCCCCACCGCGCTAATCAAACACAGCCTGCCCTGCGTATGACCATTTCCATGACTCATATAGTGCAGAGCTCACAGCTGTCAAAAAAAAGAGCCTCTGGAAAATGTTTATGAACATTGCTCGGCACTGAGCGATAACTATACTGAACAAAATTATAAACACAACACTTTTGTTTTTGCCCCCATTTTTCATGAGCTGAACTCAAAGATCTAAGACCTTTTCTATGTACACAAAAGACCCATTTCTCTCAAATATTGTTCACAAATCTGTCTAAATCTGGGTTAGTGATCACTTCTCCTTTGCCAAGATAATCCATCCACCTCACAGGTGTGGCATATTAAGATGCTGATTAGACAGCATGAATATTGCACAGGTGTGCCTTAGGCTGGCCACAATAAAATGCCACTCTAAAATGTGCAGTTTTATCACACAGCACAATGCCACAGATGTCGCAAGTTTTGACTGCAGGAATTTCCACCAGAGCTGTTGCCCATGAATTGAATGTTAATTTCTCTACCATAAGCTGTCTCCAAAGGCTGGTTATAGAGAATTTGGCAGTACATCGAACCAGACTCACAACCGCAGACCATGTGTAACCACACCAGCCCATGACCTCCACATCCAGCATCTTCACCTCCAAGATCATCTGAGACCAGCCACCCGGACAGCTGCTGCAACAATCGGTTTGAATAACCAAAGAATTTCTGCACAAACTGCCAGAAACCATCTCAGGGAAGCTCATCTGCATGCTCGTCGTCCTCATCGGGGTCTCGACCTGACTGCAGATCGTCGTCGTAACCGACTTGAGTGGGAAAATGCTCACATTCCATGGCATCTGGTACTTTGGAAAGGTGTTCTCTTCACGGATGAATCCCAGTTTTCTTGGATCTTTGAGTTCAGCTCATGAAAAAAAGGGGCAAAAACAAGTGTTGCATTTATAATTTTGTTTAGTATATAAACAAGGTATCATTTGGTTCTTTTAGATCAAAGAGATGAACTTTGTTCTGTAAATGAGGGCAGTTTATCCACTTAAAATGTTACTAAACCTTTAACCGTATAATCTGTCTGTAGATGCAGAATAGAGCCATCATGTCCATTATTACAGATTTGGCATGATTCCCTGGGCTCACGATTAAATGGTCCAAGTCTGCCCTCCTGCCATTGGATCAAGGTGCAAGTCCTCACTTAGGAACCTTTTGCCCGGTCCCAGTAGTATCGTCCTTCAAATATTTAGGCGTAATAACTTCCCCACAGCCATTAGAATTTTGCCGTCTGAATATACACCCACTACTGGTGAAATTTAGAGATAAGGCCAAGATATGGAACAATATGTGGCGATCGATAGCCGGAAGAGTGAATTTGGTCCTGATGCCACAACTATTATATCTTCTCCATAACTCCCAGGTAGTAATTCCACTGAAAGTGTTTTGGGTTGTTAACTCAATATTTAGGACCCTGATATGGAAAGGTAGTGCAGCCAGGATTAAACTGGAGCAGTTGCTGAAACCCAAGGACATGGGTGGGCTGGCTCTCCCAAACCTGTGGGTTTACTATATAGAATCCTAGCTCTACCATATGGTGGGTGGATTAGTTGGTCAAACTGTAACTCCACGCTGAATATTATGCTACAATTTAGAGGGGCACTCACGTTGGCGGAGGGGCTGGAAGCAAAACTTTTCTCTAAACCCAATAAACAATACCCAACTTACAGACTTCTTTAAAAAATATGGGATAAAGCCAAACAGCTGCAAACGATAACTGGTTACACTGACTATAGCCCGATATGGGATAATCATATTTACCCTGAACTTAAGCTACAGCACGCTCCAAGATGGCGCACCTTGGAAATGACACATCTCAAACATATTTTTGACAATGGTGTTTTATTATCCTTTACACAATTACAAGCCAAATTTGTTATTCCCATGAACGTGTTATTTTATTATCTACAGCTGAAACACGCTATACTGGCCCAGAAGTCAATGAAGCACATGGAGCTCTCACCTACCCCGGTCTTCTCTCTTATGCAACAATTTAGTTCCACTAAGGGCTTTATATCTAGCTGTTACGCCACCTTACTGGGAATATATTTAGAAAATAGCATGTGATAAATGGGAGGATATTGGTGAGATACTGGAAGAGCAATGGGAAGAAGCACTAGAAACCATACGGCTATGTTCATTAAATGTTTCGCAGACAGTGTCACAGTGGTACATACTTCTCAGGGTTCACCGTACTCCGTTTAGGCTCCACTCTGTGGGTCTACGTTTGGTTAATTTATGTAGTAGGTGTGAAAGAGATGTGGGGGATCTGATTTGTTTGTTGTGGAGATGTCCGAAGCTCCACCGTTATTGGAGCACACTAATACATAGAACTGTTCCAATGGGACCTAAACAATGTGTATTGCGCATACTCTATTCCATTACCCAAGATAAGTTCTTGAGGGAAGCAGCAGCAAGGGCCCTATTTCAGGCCCGTAGACTTGTACTTAGGCATTGGATCTCTAAAATGTGGCTTGATCAGATGGGCAACACAATACCTTTTGAAAAACGTATATACCAGCACAGGGGTACCCCATCTAAATTTGAAAAGTAATTGGGTAGTTGGTTGGATACTCCGGGTCTGGCTCCAATGGACAGGATACTGGAAAGACTAATCCTCTGAGACATACGCTTATTGGATATACTTATACTCTGGTAGAATAGTCACATTTACTCAGATGTTCTTTTTACGGTTGATTCTATGTTCATGAATGGGGATGTGAGCAACCTTGGTTGGGCAATTTTTACTTATACGTATACTGTTTAGTATGCTTGTTTCTTTCTTTGAACGATGTGTTTTCAATAGTGCTTTCTATATTATTGTGATTTATGCCAATTTTCTGTAACTGGAAGTGACATCTCAATAAAAATTCTACTTGATTTAAAAAAAAAAATCACTATACTCACCTGTTCTGAAGCCGCTTCAGTCCGGTCCCATGCTGAGCGGTCATCGGCAGCCTTACTGTGCAGGCATAGTAACTCAATAGGTAAAGTAACTTCCCAGGCATTTCCCATCTATTGTCGGTTCTCTCCTGCACACAGCATTCACCGCTGGAGACCGGACTTAATCGAGTTCAGAAAAAGTATGTATAACGATTTCTTTTTTACGGGACTAGATAGATTGGTTTTAGAATGTGGCTTCGAGGAGATTTAGAGTTAGTTTTGGGTGAACTTCTACTTAGGCAGACTGATTGCGATAGCAACATGGCTCTGCTAACAATGGTCAGGTTAGACTTCACTCTATGTTCATACAAATTGCAGAACACAGTTGCACTTCCTGTTTCACATTCCTCAATTGTTGCTGTGTTTATTTTGGATAAGACCACTTCCTGTGTGCTAAAAATGTCTTCTCTCCATCTTTATCAGCATGACAGTCCTTTACAACAGCTGTAGATATAAGCACAGCTGTTTCCCGCCAAGCATACAGTATGCCTACTGTATAATGAAAGAGAATGGAGAAGCGTTGAGAATAGAAGGAGCTTCAGTGTCCATTTCTGGTTGTGCTGTATGTAAGCCAACTTACTGTCACCTACTGAAATGTCTTTATGCACATAAATAAAACTTAGTAAGCTCTAATGAGCAAGGCCCCTCTAATTCCTCTTGTATTGGAATTGTATTGTAACTGAATTGTCTTCCCTCATATTGTAAAGTGCTGCACAAACTGTTGGCGCTATATAAATCCTGTATAATAATAATAATAATAATAATAGTCAGGTAATGTCTTCCTATACAAAAAGAAAAAAATAGGTTTGAGTTTTACTTTATAACAGGTACAGGGGAGCTGTTGTATAAACCACCTACAATGTAATTTTAAATGCTGATTGCACAAGGTTGATTACACCATCTCATATTGCTTTGTTTACTCCTTGCAGACACCAAGGACATATTGTGCTGCCAACACTGAGGATTTGGAGACGGTCATTCAGCATGTGCACACAATGTACCCTGATGCTCCAATGATGGCAGCTGGTGTTTCCATGGGAGGGTAAGTGGTTTGAAATTCAGTTTTGTCAGCAAAAAATAAAGCAGAATATTGTAAATGTTCAGAGGCATCTTACCTACTCTGCAATATTATATTTCATACCTTCCAATCAGGATACATATACACCTATCCAATTGTGCCAGTTCCTGAAGTACCCATTTTAGGTTAAAACCCCATTTCACGAAATTCAACCCTCATTATGGTACTAGCAAACTAGGACGTCTATTTAATACAGGAACCCTTGGGATATGTGCATTTTTAATCACGTCCGCCATACTTAAGTGATACATTTTAACAGAATTATGTAGTTGAGATTTTATTCTATTGCATTTACAGTTTTGGGCTGTATGTTTGGAGTTCTAGAATAAAAGATAACTGTTGAGCCATATCAATGAGCCTTTAAAAAGCACTAGAACCTTAATAGTAGACTAGCTTGCTTCAGGTAGTGTCGGTGCTTTATACTTTATACTAGTGGCCAAATAAATAAAAGATGAACCATACAGTTGTCTCCATTAGGAAACCATAATTCCCATAGCAAGCCTAATTCCCAGTGCTCCTTGGTACATGTACCCACAGTGCAAATTAATATATATACATGTAATTATAAGAACAATTAAGCGTTTCAAGTGTTACTAAACCCACAACAGTAAAATTAGTATATTTTAAGCATTTCTTTTTTTAATTTTGAGGATTATGGCTTACAGCTAGTGCAAACCCAAGATTCAGTATCTCAGAAAATTAGAATTTTACATAGGACCAATAAAAAAGGATTTTTAATACAGTAATATTGGCTTACTGAAAAGCATGTCCATGTACAGTATATTATGCACTCAATACTTGGTCGGGGACCTTTAGGATGAATTACTGCATCAATGCGGCATGGCATGGAGGCGATCAGCCTGTGGCACTGCTGAGGTTTTATGGGAGCCCAGGTTTCTTTAAAAGTGGCTTTCAGCTCATCTGCGTTGTTGGGTCAGGTGTCTCTCATCTTCCTCTTGACAATAACCCACAGGTCCTCAATGGGGTTTAGCTCAGGCGTGTTTGCTGGCCAATCAAGCACAGTGATACCATGATCATTAAACCAGGTATTGGTACTTTAGTGGGCAGGTGCCAAGTCCTGCTGGAAAATGAAATCAGCATCTCCATAGAGCTGGTAAGCAGAGGTAAGCATGAAGTGCTCTAAAATTTCCTGCTAGAGGGCTGCACTGACTTTGATTTGCAAATGAAATGCTAGATTGACAATAACCCACAGGTTCTCAATGGGGTTTAGCTCAGGCGTGTTTGCTGGCCAATCAAGCACAGTGATACCATGATCATTAACCACTTTACCACCGGAGGATTTTGCTGTCTTACGTCCAGGCCACTTTTTGCGATTCGGCACTGTGCGACTTTAACTGACAATTGCACGGTCATGCGACGCCGTACCCAAACAAAAGTTACGTCCTTTTCAGAGCTTTCTTTTGGTGGTATTTGATCACCTGTGCGATTTTTACTTTTTGCGCTATAAACAAAAAATGAGCGTAAATTTTTAAAAAATAACAAGATTTTTCACATGTTTTTTATATGAAATTCCCCCCCAAAAAAATTTAAAAATCAAAATGTTTTTAAATTTTTGGCCAATTTGTTTTCTGCTACATATGTTTGGTAAAAAAAAATCACAATAAGCGTATTTTGATTGGTTTGCGCAAAAGTTATTGCGTTTACTAACCAAGGGAAAGATTTCTGTCATTTTTTTTTTTTTTTTTTTTAATGAGTAATGGCGGCAATCTGCGATTTTTTTTTTTTTTTTTTTTGCGGGACTGCGACATTGCGGCGGACAGATCGGACCCTTGACTGACATTTTTGACACTTTTGGGGGTACCAGGGACATTACTGCAGTAATCAGTGCTATATATATATGCACTGTTACTGTAAAAATTACACTGGCAGGGAAGGGGTTAATTTTATTGGAGAGGGAGGAGTTAATGTATGCCTGGTGCTTACTAACATATGTGGGGGGAGGTGACTGAGTGACACAGGGACAAATCGCATGTTCAGCTATGCTGAACCCTGCAATCTGTCACTGTCTGTCACTTAGGAGATCCGCCCGCTTTGTTTACACAAGCGGGCGCATCTCCAAACTCGATTCCCCGACGATCGGGGAAGAGCAGCGGCAATCACCGCCGCTCCTCCCCTGGCCCGACTCCTGCTGTGAATGAATACAGCGGGAGCGAGCCTCCGGCGGCACGCGAGCGCCGCCCACAAGGGGAGGAGTCCAGCAACGTAGGTCTACGCCGCTGGACGATAACTAACCACTTTGCCGCAGTAGAGCTTGAGTGAGCGGTCGGCAAGTGGTTAAACCAGGTATTGGTACTTTAGTGGGCAGGTGCCAAGTCCTGCTGGAAAATGAAATCCGCATCCCCATAGAGCTGGTAAGCAGAGGGAAGCATGAAGTGCTCTAAAATTTCCTGCTAGAGGGCTGCACTGACTTTGATTTGCAAATGAAATGCTAGATTGAATTAAATTACTGAAATAAATAAACTTTTTGATGATATTCAACATTCACTAACATTCTAGTTAGTATTCAACCCTGCCCAGTCACACCTACAGATAGTCCAAACCTCTCAAGTCCCGCCCCACAGATCACAGCATTATTCAAAAAGGAAAAGCCTTCATACACAGCCTGATTATCAAACAGTTGCAATAGGACTGAAGAGAAATTGTATGTAATGTCCTTTTATGTGATCACTCAACTGAAGACTTCTTCCAGTATAATAGCTTAGTCTGAAATATCATTAGACCTAATCATTTCCTGAAAATTTACCAGAGGTCATCTGTTTAGCTCCTCTGAATGCCAGAGCTCCTGGTAAATCTTCTGGCATCAGTTTAAACACATTTAGGCTCCTCAATAGTTTAAGCGGTATTGCATTCCATGGGCTAGAATATTCATTTATTCTGGCCATTGCAATGCAGTAACACTTAGGCACTAGACGCAGCTAGAGTTTAGGCACGTTTGCACGCATTTAGGTGCGTTCAGTTTTTCTACTCTTCTACTCCTTTCCTGAACATCCCTTTAGTGGGCTTTTTTCAGCTTGTAAACACTCCTCTTTTAATACACCTGTAGACGCCTATGTGTGCATGGACACATGGGGGAGATTTACTAAAATTGGTGCACAATAAATCGGGTGCAGCTGTGCATAGTAACCAATCAGCTTCTAGTTTTTATTGTCAAAGCTTAATTGAACACGCTAGAAGTTAGAAACTGATACTATGTTGCTATGCACAGCTGTGCCAGATTCTGTGTGCACCAGTTTTAGTAAATATCCCCCAATGGCTTAACTAGAGGTGCTTTTACAGGCTGAAAAAAAAATGCCTGTAAAAAGTGTGTTTATAAGCCTAGTGTGCATGAAGCCTACCTAGTAAATAATACCTGAACTAACCAACAAATATTTAATAGATGTTGATTACTTAAAGGAAATCTATAGTCACAGCATATACTTTAATTTTAGAACATCAGCATTGTAATAGCAGTACAAACAATATTTGACAATCCAATATAAGTGTACTTGAAAAATCTCCTTTCATGTTATAAGTTCTGCCTGTCTGCTGGCCATTTCTTTCCACAACTTCCTGGATTCCCGGCATGCTTTGCAGCTTCTCCACTGCTGTTTACTTTCAATTTCTAAGGATTACATATCCCATGGTACCTTGCTACCTGCAAGCAGTGATTCCTGGACTGACTCCGCCCCCTGAAACTCCTCCCCTCAGCACCTCTGTAGTTCAGAAGGCAGGCTCTGTGATATGGGCTTTACAGCAGTGCCTACTCACAGGGCATAATGAATATGTCAAAGAATTCAGGGTAGTAAACGTGTAGGAGATCTTCCCAAAGTAAGTTTGCAAACTTCAAGATTGTTTAGATTAATGAGAGTTGGCTAGAAATAACCAAAACATAATGTGGAAAGGAATGTATTTATATTAAAATTTGGATCATAGATATGCTTTGGGTAGATCCTTAGAAATGAAGGGGGATTTTCTGATCATTTCCTACAGAGCTCTTATCTTCTTACAGTTTAAAAGATAAAAATGATGTACTGTACATTGTGTGTGTAACACCAGTTTAGGCCTCTTGCACATGATACTCCTGTTTGAGCATCTATTTTTTCAGATGATTTTTTTTTTGTATGTATTTGCTCACATTCATGTAATTACGCATTCGCATATTTTTGTGAAAATGCACTTAAACATATTCTCAAGTTCTTGTTCTGCACAATATGTAAATTAGCATTTACGCACATTTTTACTTAAGAATTCATGCCGCTTGTTTACGTGCCTGTGTGCATAGGCACATTACAGTGAATGGTCTGTATTTTAGCTCAGTAAAAAAAAGCTGTACTGAGCTTTTTTAAGCTGCAGTGTGCAAGAAGCCTTACATTGCTCATAGAATGTTGGTGTCACCTTGTGTTTATTGTATGCAGACAGATTTGGGTCATACTAAAAAAAAAAACTAGTTCTATGGTCCCATGTGCAGTCAGTTATGGAATTCCTCAGGTACAACTGTATGGACTAACAACTAAAAATAGTTTAGCATAGACAAATCCGGTAAGACAGGTCAGGGTAATTTTATGTGAACTATGCATTTTTTGCCACCAATCATTTGTCAGTCACTTCATTCCCCATGAAGTGACTGACAATGTTCATAGAAGAGTAGATTTCATACCAATACCCATGCAGGATGAGAAATTATGTCAACAGTAATTAGAGCTAAGATGGGGTTTCTCATTGTACGTGTTTACTTTACGCTGCTATACTGTACTCTACTCTTCAGCGGTGCTTATATCTCCTTCTTACAACTTGGCAACTGAATGGATGCAGATCAAGCATGTTGCATTTTTTCGTATGACTTGGTAAAGCTGAACTCCAACTTTCTTTTCACTAAAACTAAATGGAATAATCAATCCCAGCATAGATCTTATCTCTGTATCATGTTGATCTGTTGTCTGCAGATTCCCTGATGTTCTGGGTTTAGTATCCTGTGACACTCTACATATTCTGCTGATAGACTATGTCCCTTCTACAGCCACTTCCTGCAGCATCTAGAGTCTGTAACACTCCCCTCTGTAGTCTTTCAGACTCTGAAGCTGATGTAACTTCCTTCACAGCTCTGATAGTGGGTAGGACTGAATACATCATTATTAGCATTCAATCCTGCCCAGCCACACCTACAGGAAAAGTCCAAACCACCCAAGTCCTGCCCCACAGATCACAGCTTTATTTAAGAAGGAAACCCTTTCATACAAAGGCTGTTCTGAAAGCTAGCTGTGATCCTGCTGGGCAGGATTGAATGGATCACAGTTATAATTCGATCCTGCCCAGTTAAATATGCCAACCAGTGTGTACATGGAGAGTCCCCACCATGTACACACTGCCTTCCCAAGTAGAGATTCAGCCAGAAGGAGGAGTGACATCAGACACAGAAACCTGCTGTATACAGCCAAAGGAGGCAAGTTATACATAAACTGACAGCAGAGTTGTGATTAATTTGCATGCACAATGCATATGTTGTTTTGGGAAGGAAAAGCTGGAGTTTTTCCTAAATTGATTAAAGCAGTATTGGGTGCAGTCCCACTGCGGTTTGGCTGCACTTTCCCATAGACTTTCATAATGTCCCACAGTTTTGGTGCGGTTTCAGAAAGTGAGCCAAAGATGCAGCATGTAGAAGTTTGCACTTTCTGAAAACTCCCCAAAATGGCAGGACCTCATAGAAGTCTATAGAGAAGCACAGCTAACCCACACGAAAATGACAGGTTAGCTGCGCTTTAGCAAAAGCCCAGCAGGGCAGTGTGAAGCTGCCTTTAGACCCAAAACCAAACGTTTTAAATGTAGTGGCTGGATTTATTTTGCATTTTTTAGGCTTTTTTTGTTGCCTTACTTTCACCTGGTGATCTGGCCAATAAGGGCTCATTTAGGAGGAACTTGACTGGCCTGCACAGAGTCCTGACATCCACCTGATAGAACACCTTTGGGATGAATAAGAGGGGAGACTGTGATTGCAGGCCATCTCGTTCAACATCAGTGCCTGACTTCATAATTGCGCTTCTGGAAGAATGGTCAAACATTCCCATAGACACACTCCTAAACCCTGTAGACAGCCTTCCCAGACGTGTTGAATCTGTTATGGCCGAAAAGGGTGGGCCAACTCAATAGTGAACCCTACGGACTAAGACTGGGATGCCATTAAAGTTCATGTGCGGGTAAAGGCCGGCGTCCCGATGCTTTTGGTA
Organism: Pelophylax lessonae; assembly: GCF_965119305.1. Taxonomy (NCBI): domain Eukaryota; kingdom Metazoa; phylum Chordata; class Amphibia; order Anura; family Ranidae; genus Pelophylax; species Pelophylax lessonae. The sequence goes on along the minus strand of NC_138772.1, from coordinate 398,796,207 downwards.
ATCTAGTGTATAATGGGTTGTCTCAACACTCTAACTGCCATTTTTGCTGGACAGCTTGGACTGTGAAAAATATAAGACTTACTGGCCAGATCACCAGGTAAAAATAAAAGAAAAAACTTAAAAAAAAAAAGAAAATGATTGCAGAAAACAAATGGGTTTTTTAATGCATGAAGCCAGTGTCTTCTCTACTAACTAGCCTTTGACTCTTTCCTAATACTTGTTACCAGATTTATGTTTCATCGCCCCCTTTACCCAGTTCTTAATGGTTTAAAAGCTCTACAGAATCTGCTTGGACTCAGACCTCTTCTTGGATTAGAGACTGGGGGCAAGGTTTTTTTGCTTGCCCTCTTTTCTGATTTCTGTTCTGATATTATGAACCATTCTAGCCAGATTGCTGTTTTGACCTTTGCCATGTCAGACTCAGGCTATTTCAGCCCTCTGCTTTCAGTTCTAATGCTGCAACCAGTACCTTTATGCTTCTGTCTTTTAACCGCTCTAGCAGTAGGAATCTCCAAGATTCTTTTAATCGCTACCTACCTGAAACACTGAATAAATAGAATGACAACAAAATATTATTCTTTCCTTCTTTATAGAATGCTTCTGCTGAATTACTTGGGTAAAGCTGGACGCCAGACCCCACTCCAGGGAGCGGCTGTATTCTCTGCTGGTTGGGAAGTCTTTGAATCTGCAATCACACTTGAGAAACCGATTAACTGGATACTCTTTAATTACTATTTAACCACGTGCCTACAAGCATCCATTATGAGGTGAGCATCGGCTAAATAAATGTGTTCGTGTCCGCAATGACATAGCAAACGATGTTGCAGAGACACAAGGGTCTCCTTTATCAAGCTGACGAGACATAACTACAAGTGCTTGCTATGTCTTGTCACCTTGATAAAGAAGATTTGTGCGTCTCTGAAACATTGGTTTTAATGGGGTTCCAGTAAACTCGTATCTATGCTTCCTTTACATTTGACACGCTGCTGGCTCTTTTGGACTGTGGATTTGTAAACGGTGCCAAGCACCCTCCTTACTACAATTTGGTGAGGGTAGACAGTGCACTACAGACTGTTGAATGAGTTTCTATAATGATCAATAAGTTTTTTTTTTTATACTTCCTGAACAGATGCAAAAAACGCCTTCAATGGTTTATTTAGCAAAACAAAGGGGAGCAAAATTAATTGTTAAGATTTAAATATACAGTGGGTACGGAAAGTATTCAGACCCCCTTAAATTTTTCACTCTTTGTTATATTGCAGCCATTTGCTAAAATCATTTAAGTTCATTCTTCTTCCTCATGAATGTACACATAGCACCCCATACTGACAGAAAAACACAGAATTGTTGACATTGTTGCAGATTTATTAAAAAAGAAAAACTGAAATATCACATGGTCCTAAGTATTCAGACCCTTCGCTGTGACACTCATATATTTAACTCAGGTGCTTTCCATTTCTTCTGATCATCCTTGAGATGGTTCTACACCTTCATTTGAGTCCAGCTGTGTTTGATTATACTGATTGGACTTGATTAGGAAAGCCACACACCTGTCTATATAAGACCTTCCAGATCACAATGCATGTCAGAGCAAATGAGAATCATGAGGTCAAAGGAACTGCCTGAAGAGCTCAGAGACAGAATTGTGGCAAGGCACAAATCTGGCCAAGGTTACAAAAATATTTCTGCTACACTTAAGGTTCCTAAGAGCACAGTGGCCTCCATAATCCTCAAATGGAAGACGTTTGGGACGACCAGAACCCTTCCTAGAGCTGGCTGTCCGGCCAAACTGTGCTATCGGGGGAGAAGAGCCTTGGTGAGAGAGGTAAAGAAGAACCTAAAGATCACTGTGGCTGAGCTCCAGAGATGCAGTCAGGAGATGGGAGAAAGTTGTAGAAAGTCAACCGTCACTGCAGCCCTCCACCAGTCGGGGCTTTATGGCAGAGTGGCCCGACGGAAGCCTCTCCTCAGTGTAAGACACATGAAAGCCCGCATGGAGTTTGCTAAAAAAAACACCTGAAGGACTCCAAGATGGTGAGAAATAAGATTCTCTGGTCTGATGAGACCAAAATAGAACTTTTTGGCCTTAATTCTAAGCGGTATGTGTGGAGAAAACCAGGCACTGCTCATCACCTGTCCAATACAGTCCCAACAGTGAAGCATGGTGGTGGCAGCATCATGCTGTGGGGGTGTTTTTCAGCTGCAGGGACAGGACGACTGGTTGCAATCGAGGGAAAGATGAATGCGGCCAAGTACAGGGATATCCTGGACAAAAACCTTCTCCAGAGTGCTCTGGACCTCAGACTGGGCCGAAGGTTTACCTTCCAACAAGACGATGACCCTAAGCACACAGCTAAAATAACGAAGGAGTGGCTTCACAACAACTCCGTGACTGTTCTTGAATGGCCCAGCCCGAGCCCTGACTTAAACCCAATTGAGCATCTCTGGAGAGACCTAAAAATGGCTGTCCACCAACGTTTACCATCCAACCTGACAGAACTGGAGAGGATCTGCAAGGAGGAATGGCAGAGGATCCCCAAATCCAGGTGTGAAAGACTTGTTGCATCTTTCCCAAAAAGACTCCTGGCTGTATTAGATCAAAAGGGGACTTCTACTAAATACTGAGCAAAGGGTCTGAATACTTAGGACCATGTGATATTTCAGTTTTTCTTTTTTAATAAATCTGCAACTATGTCAACAATTCTGTGTTTTTCTGTCAGTATGGGGTGCTATGTGTACATTCATGAGGAAGAAGAATGAACTTAAATGATTTTAGCAAATGGCTGCAATATAACAAAGAGTGAAAAATTTAAGGGGGTCTGAATACTTTCCGTACCCACTGTACTTTAATTAGGAAATGTGTATCAGCTGCCTGGCTGGATAAAGTAAATCACACAGTTGGCTGTAAAGAAGAATGGATTCTTTGGCAGGTAATACAGTAAACCTACAATTTTTGCAGCTGTGTATGTAGCTGTTTGGTTATAGTTTTAACCACTTAAGGACTAGGCCTATTTCTGACACTTGTTTACAAGTTAAAATCAGTATTTTTTGCTAGAAAATTACTTAGAACCCCCAAACATTATATATATATATATATATATATATATATACATATTTTTTTTTTTTTTTAGCAGACACCCTAGAGAATAAAATGATGGAGATCGTTGCCAATACTTTGTCACACCGTATTGGCACAGCGGTTTTAAAAACGTTTTTGGAGAAAATACACTTTTTTGTATTAATAAATAAGAAAACAGTAAAGTTAGCCCAATTTTGTTCTATAGTGTGAAAGATGATGTTACGCCGAGTAAATAGATACCCAACATGTCATACTTCAAAACTGTGCAAGCTCGTGTAATGGCGACAAACATTGGTACTTAAAAATCTCCATAGTCGCCGATTTATACATTTCTACAGGTTACCAGTTTAGAGTTACAGAGGAGGTCTAGGGCTAAAATTATTGGTCTCGCTCTTATCGCGTCGATACCTCACATGTGTGGTTTGAACACCGTTTACATATGTGGGTGCGACTTGTGTATGCTTCGCGAGCTCGGAGGGACGGGGCGCTTTAAATTTTTTTTCCTTTTTTATTTGACCTTTTATTTATACACCGTCCCTTTTAAAAAAAATGTTTTGGTCACTTTTATTCCTATTACAAGGAATGTAAACATCCCTTTTAATAGAAATAAGCAGGACAGGTCCTTTTTAATGTGAGATCTGGGGTCAAAAAGACCTCAGATCTCACATCTACACTTAAAAGCAAAAAAAAAAAATGTAATTTTTTTTTTTTAGCATGAAAAAAAATGGGCCCTTATGACGTTGCTCCGGTCCTTCAAGGCCAGAGAGTCGAGTGGGGGCCATCTTGCCTACACTCGACTTCCTGCCTGGGACATGGACAGGCCGGATCGTTTTCCCCACTACCGATGGCTCAAGTGGGAAAAACAACCAGGAAGATGCACGGGGGGGCTGGGCAATCCCTGCCGCTGGGACCACTTTTATGTGAAAGAGGACCGCCCGCCCTGTAAGAAAATACTGGGGTTATGATATCTATCTTCTGCCATAACACTGGTATTTAACCTCAAAATACGGACATGAAACTGCGGCGGGCAGTCCAGAAGTGGTAAAGCTGGACACCCAGAAAAGGGACCAGGTTCTCTCCAATGCTTCGACGATTGCAGGTCCTCTGACATCATCAAGTCCAATACAGTGCTCATAGCCCTGAATTGGATGCAAGGATGCCGAGTGACAGTTTACTGATGGAGTTTAGGGGATTAGAGGAGGATGCCCACTGTCAGGGGAGTGGAGTATCTGGTAAGTGAAACTGCTTTTCTCTTTCGTTCATTGACGAACACAGCTCCTGCTCTTCTTACCCATTGGGTTATACTGCCCCCTACAAGAGTAGGACACTGGGCAAAGGACACTAGGCAAAAAAAAAAAATCTGGCTATGCCTATGGGCAGTCCTAGAGAGCATACTCCCTCTCTCTGCTATAGGTACTTTAGGTTTTTTTCTGCCTAGTCAGGAGTAAGGACCTAGTTCTTTTCTCTTGTTTTTTTCCAGTGAGATCTATATTAAACTGCCAGACGGGCTGGAAAATCTAGATCCAGTGGTCATCCCAGTATGAGCAGCGAGCGCGCACAGACCTTAGCTCCGCGCTAGGTTGGCAGTGACGGGGGCTGGCCTGCGAGTTAAATGCCTTGCGAGGACGCATATGACCCGGGTCTCTGCCCGAGTTGCAGCATTCCTCCTGGCCGACAGCCCCCCATTTAGATGGAGAGGAGGTTCTGTCTGAAGTGGTGCCCATCTGGTTCCTGGTATGGTAAGTAACTATCCCCCCTCTCCACTTGGAGGGTTTTGGGGTGGACGTGGGGCCCTCCTTGAGACAGTCGGAACCCTGGGTTCCCCTCCTTCCTGTTAGGCACCCCCCCTCCTTCACTTGTGCTTGGGCAGTGGGATGGCCTGATCCACCTACTGGGGTGGGGGCAGGGTGCTATGGGGGCAGGGGTTTGCTGCTGGTGACCGGGTGATCAGCTGTGGGGGGGGGGGGGGGGGTTGTACCTGGTGGTGGCTCCTGCCAGTGGTCCCCCTTCCTGTCTGTCCCGTTTTCTCAGGTCTAGGGATCCCTCATGGGTCCCTGGGAGCCTCGCGGTGCCACCATTTTGCTGTAGCCTGTGTTCTCAATGCACGGCAGCCATGTTTGTGTAGTCCAGCAGCCATTTTGCGGTGGTTTGCCATTGAAAATAGCGGTGGCCATGACAGTGGAGCCCTATGGGTGGCGATTTTGGTGGTGGAAGCCCCTCCTCATCCCCTGGTGCTGACTCCTGGATCTTTCCACCTCCTTATCACCGCACATGGAGTGTAGATTATCCTGGTGTCTGCAGGTGCCTGTTTCTGCTGGGTGAAGAGTCTGGTGGGGTTCTCTCCCTCTCTGTTGAAGATCGATTAGGTGCTCTGTTACTGGTGACCGAGTGGTGCTGCCAGAGCGGTGGGGAGTGTGCCTTAGCAATGTTTTTACACCTTTTTTGTGGAGTCCCCCTATTGACTCATGGAGTCTTTGGAGCACATTTTCCCACCTGATCCCCTCTAAGAGGCTGCGGGCCCTCCGGGTCCCAGCCATCCATTCATGTATTGAAAGCAGTCCTGGAGTCCTTTGTGTCCCGGGTGGAGGTGGTTTTTGGGCGATGGGCTAGCAAAAAAGTGCCCCCCTGCCTTCCCCTGCCTCATCTGTCTGCTCAGATCCTGAATCTGATTTGGCCACCGTGGACGTGGGTAACTCTGCAGAGTCTGTGACCACGCATCCTGAGTTCTCAGATAGTGAGGATGATTCCTCCACTCCTGTGGCCATGCACGGAAAGGCGCTGACGGATGCACCGATTATATCTGTGCATGAGACCTTACAAATGGAGGATGCAGCTGAAGCTGCGACTAAGGCGTCTGTTCCCTTTGGCACTCACAAGCCATCCAGAGTGGCAAAGGTGTTTCCTTTCCCTGCCTATTTTGTCAGAATTGTCGCTAAAGAGTGGGAACAGCCAAAATGTCCCCTTGTGGTCCCTAAGCAATTTTCTATGCGGTACCCCTCTGAGGAGTCCCTTCTTAAAAGTGGACTGTTCCATTGGTGGTGGACCCTCTGGTCTCCAGATTGAACAAGGCAGCTTTGATTCCGGTTGAAGAGTCCCCGGCTTTTAAGAACCTGGCTGACAGGAAGGCGGAGGCTATGGCCCGCATTATGTACAATGTGACTGGTTCGGCACTGAAGCTGGTATTTACCATTGCACTTGTGTCGCAAACGCTGACCGAGTGGGCTAAGCTTTTACGCCATAACCTGGAGGGAGAGCAGCTCCCCCCTGCCTTTGCTGAGCTGGCAGACCAATTGGTCCAGGGGCTGCAGTTTACCTGTGATGCCTCTCTGGACGCAGCTCCCCTAGTCACTAGGCTCTCTGTTTCAGTAGTGGTCCTTCTGCGTATTTTTTGGCTCAAATGCTGGTCTGAGGACCAGACTTTTAAAAAGGCCTTGACTGATCTTCTTTTTAAAGGAAACCGCCTGTATGGAGCTACCCTGGATGACATCATTTAGGGTCTCACAGGGTTCCGCAGGCTAGTAAGGGCAAAGACCCTTGTTGTAAATGTGGGCCATCCTTCTCAGTTTTTTCGTTCCTCAGGGACGACTGACAAGGGATCAAAGCCTTTCAGGGCCTCCTCTATTGGATCCAAGCAAACTTGGTCTGGCAAGTCAAGTTCGTGGAGTTACTCTTTTGTCTCGCCTCTGCTCCTCGGGTCCTCACAAAAGTGTTAGCATTATTATGTCAACAGGGGATTGAGGTACTGGGCTACTTGGACGACCTCCTTCTGCGATCGGCGTCTCCTACTACTCCCGTGGAAAACCTGGAGATCACCATACAAACTCTAAGGGAGTTCGGCTGGATTCTAAATTTTCAGAAGTCTGCTCTGGTTCCGTCCACAAAACTGGACTACCTGGGTGAGAAACTGCAGGCTGCAATTCGTCTCCTGCTGTCCAGCAGATAGTCATCCCTCCAGACTTGCATGCGGGTGCTGGGCCTAATGGTGTCTACCTTCTGAGGCGGTTTCGTTTGCACAGTTCCATACGAGGTCCCTGCAAAGGGAGATTCTGGGTAAATGGGACAAGAGTCCGCAGTCTCTGGACAATCGGAGCTGGGGACAATCGGAGCTGGAGAACAAAAGAGTCCCTGATATGGTGGGTTCGTTCTCCGTCTCTTCGGCTGGGCAAATCCTTCCTCCCCTTGTATTGGATAGTGGTCACCACGGATGCCAGCCTGTTCGGCTGGGGAGGTGTCCTCGGCAAAAATTCTACTCAGGGGTTCTGGACACTGGAAGAGTTCAGACTACCGATAAATGTCTTGGAACTCAGAGCGATCAGACTTTGCCTGGAACATTGGACGGATCGTCTTCAGGGATGTCCATTGAGCATTCAGTCAGACAATGCCACGGCCGTGGCTTATGTTAATCACCAAGGGGGCATAAGAAGCTCTGGAGGTAACCGGCATTCTAAGGAGGGCAGAACAGTTCATTCCAGTTCTCTCTGTCGTACACATTCCCGGGGTGGAAAACTGACAGGTGGACTACCTCAGTTGGCAGGCGAGAAAGGTGCAGAGGTTTGTGGCTTGGTCACGGGATCCTCTGGCGGATGCCATCCGACGTGCTGATGGCCCCATAGGGTCAGTATCATCTGATTTATGCCTTCCCTCCTCTCAAGCTTCTGCCAAGACTTCTATGCAGGATTGAGGCAGAATGGAATTCTGGTCATCTTAGTGGCCCCAGACTGGCCTCGCCTGGCTTGGTATGCTGATCTGGTGCAGCTGGTCGCCGACATTCCATGGAAGCTTCCTCTTGGGGAGGATCTGCTGCCCCAAGGACCAATCTTCCATCCTGCTTTACAGTTGCTGGCTTTGACGGCTTGGCTGTTGAACGCCAGGTGCTGATGGATAGAGGTTTGTCTGAGTCTGTGATTCAAACGCTGTTAAAAGCTAGGAAATCTAGAAAGCTAGAAAGATCTATCATCGCACGTGGAAGACCTACATTGTATGGTGTGAGTCTTGGGGATCACCTTCACTCTTTTTCGGTGGCTCGGATCTTGACCTTCCTTCAACGGGGGATTGAGCAAAAACTGGCCTTGAGTACTATTAAGGGCCAGGTGTTGTTCTTAGCAGTCTTCTTTCAATGGCCACATACTTCATGGTGCGTACTTCTCTTCAGGGAGTTAGGCACTTGGCCCCTTCAGTGCGATCTCCGTTGCCTCCTTGGGACCTCAATTTGGTGCTCTCAGTTCTCCAGAAGCCTCCTTTTGCTTACACTATCCCAGAAGGTGGCCTTTTTGGTGGCTATCACCTCTGCGCGCAAGGTGTCAGAATTGGCGGCATTATCCTGTCGTTCACCTTACTTGGTGGTTCACAGAGATAAGGTGGTTTTTCACCCCTGTCCGTCATTCCTTCCAAAGGTTGTCTCTGATTTTCATTTGAATGAAGGCATTGTGTTGCCTTCCCTGTGTCCCAGGCCGAAACATCCAAAGGAAATTGCCTTGCATGCCTTGGATGTGGTCTGGGCAATTAGGGTGTACCTGGCAGCTACGAAGTCTTTTAGGAAGTCAGACTCACTATTTGTGCTCAAGGATGGGCCTCAGAAAGGGTTGTCTGCTCCCTCTGTGACCATTTCCACATGGATCAGACAGACAGTGATTCAGGCCTGTTCCATCAAGGGTCAGGTTCCTCCTTTCCCTGTCAAGGCGCACTCTATTTGGGCTCTCAGTGCCTCCTGAGCCTTCCGTCATCAGACGTCAGTGACGCAGGTTTGCAGGGAGGCTATCTGGTTTTCGGTCCACACTTCTACAAAGTTCTGGATGTGTTGGCATCTGTGGATGCTTCCTTTGGCCTCAAGATTTGCTGTTCCTCCCACCCCTCGTGTTTAACACTGCTTTGGACGTTCCAATGGTTAAGAAGATCAGGAGCTGTGCCCATCAATGAAGGAGAGAGAAAATTGGATTTTTGACTAAGGGCTCTTTCACACGGTCCGCCTCCGTTGCTCAGCGGGGATCGATCCGCGATCCCCGCTGAGCCGGGCGGATGACAGCTCTGTCTCCGCTTGCAGAGCGGAGAGGGAGGTGTCTCAGCACCCACTGCCCTCTATGGGGGATCGGAGGAGAGCGGACCGCTTGTCTTCTCTCATCAGATCAGCTCCGCTCCGATTACTGAACGGATGGAAAAATAGGGTTTCCATCCGTCCAGATTTCAGCACAGGATCGGATGCGGATGGCAGCGGGTGTCAGCGGAGGTGTCTCCGCTGACACAACCGCTGCCCCATAGAGCTGCATGGAGGATCCGATCAGATCCGCCTAAAAAACTGACAGGTGGATCTGATCGGACCGCCCGTGTGAAAGAGCCCTTACTGTAAAATCTATTTCTCTGATGTTCATTGATCGACACAGCACCCACCCCTCTGTGAAGTTGAAGTTGTAATTCTTCTGACACTGTTTGTAACAAAACTGAGTAACTATAGCAGAGAGAAGCAGTATACCCTTAGGGACTGCCCATAGGCGTAGCCAGACTTTTTTCTGCCTAGTGTCCTAGTCCTGTAGGGGGAAGTATAACCCAATGGTTAAGAAGATCAGGAGCTTTGTCCGTCAATGAACATCGGAGAAATGGATTTTACCCATTTTTGTGGCCCTCTAGACCTTAACCAGCATTAAACCCTTGCAGAGGGGCAATGCCCCACTGCAAAGGAGCATTTTTCTATTTCCCATAGATGGGCTTTAACCAATTTTAAAAATGTATACCTTTCTACAGCTCAAAGAAAGCTCTGTGCCTAGTGGGAAACAGATCAGATAGTAGTTGTTTCTGCTACAGTGCCTTGAAAAAGTATTCATACCCCTTGAAATTTTCCATATTTTGTCATGTTACAATCAAAAAGGTGAATGTATTTAATTGGGATTTTATGTGATAGACCAAAGTGGTACATAATCGTGAAGTGGAAGGAAAGGAAGGAAAATTATAAATGACTTTCAACATTTTTTACAAATATATGAAAAGTGTGGCGTGCATTTGTATTCAGCCCCCCTGAGTCAATACTTTGTAGAACCACCTTTCGCTGCAATTACAGCTGCAAGTCTTTTTGGGTATGTCTCTACCAGCTTTGCACATCTTGAGAGGGAAATTCTTGCCCATTCTTCAGCACCTGTTTTAACCCCTAAAAACTAGCACCTCTGGAGCCTACACCGCAACTGCATGGATCATTTTTGCCACACCTCCATGGAAAGCATTGAAGCCATGGCATGCATAATCTCCCATCCACTGCCTATGCAGCTTAAGGACGGGTTCACACATTCACTTCATTGGGCTGCCAAACGCACTGGAACACACAAAAAAAATGTCTGGTGCTGCCACAAACTGCATGGTTTGGGTTGCCATTACCAATCAGTAGTACCTGAGAATGTCTGACAGGGGTATCCTGTTCCCATGTGGTGAGGGAAATGCTCCTTTCCAGTGCCACATTCTGAACAGGCCCTAAAGAGGGAGTGGTTGGGGAGGGGTGTGTAAAAATGTGTGTTTTTAAGGCCCCTTTCCTCCCCCCACAACCACGAGTCTAAACAAGGTCTTATGGGTAATTTTCTAGATGCAAGTGTTCTAAACAAGTGGATGGTTCCTCCCAGTGAATGTATGGTGAAAGTCACATTCACTGATTTAATATGTGTTCCTTTGTTTTGTAGTACAAACAACAGGAAAATATCATTAGGAGCAGGCATCTTACAGTACCTTGCTACCACAACCACAATTAATATGCTACTAAAGAAGCTGTGTTACCAAAGGGCCAAACTGATTAACTGGTTTTACATTTTTTTTACTTTGACTACAGATAGGTGCTTTGGCTTGGGAAGAAGGAAACTTTATAATTTATTAGGTTGATTACTCAAATATATAAACATGAACTGAAAACTATGGGGTTGATTAACTAAAGGCAAATTGACTGTTCACTTTGTAAGGGAATTTTGTAGCCTAGTAAATTAAAGTGGAGTTCGACCCATTTTTAATAGGTTGGATTACATAGATGTATGTAATCCCCTTTAAAACGGCTTTTAACAATGGAAACTTTTTTTTTTTTGCTAGTAAATACCTTAATTTCTGCTTTATTCCTCCTCTCCTCACTTCCAGGTCTGATCGGCGATGACGTCATTCGGCGATTCGCAGTGTGTGCTGGGATGTATTCCATTCCAGAAATCTTGCAGGAGCTGAGCTGTACTGAGCCGCGCCTGCCCCGCTTCCGCCCCGCCTCCTCTCAGTGAGTTGTACTGTATGCATTGTATTCAGGCCGTTCTCTGCCCCGCCTCTGCCCCGCCTCCTCTCAGTGAGCAAGGACTGAAAGCATTATATCCTTACTGAGCTCACTGAGAGGAGGCGGGGCGGAGGCGGGGTAGAGCACGTCCTGAATACAATGCATACAGTACAACTCACTGAGAGGAGGCGGGGCGGAGGCGGGGCAGGTCACGGCCTGAATACACACAGTACAGATCAGCTCCTGGGTAATACTGCGAGATTTCTGGAATGGAATACATCCCAGCACACACTGCGAATCGCCAAATGACGTCATCGCCGATCGGACCCGGAAGTGAGGAGAGGAGGAATAAATCAGAAATTAAGGTATTTACTAGCAAAAAAAAAAAAAGTTTCCATTGGTAAAAGTCGTTTTAAAGGGGATTACATACATCTAAAGTTACGAAAATGGGTGGAACTCCACTTTAAGTGAAGTCTCACTGATTGTATCATCCAGTCATGCCAAGACTAATGCCTGGTACAAGCTATGGTTTTTTTTCGTTAAGCCCAGCGGTCGATCACCTCTGCTGAACTGTCGTTTTCTGGCAGGGGGACAGCCCCCCCACCAGAACACTACAATCAGTGATCTCTGCCACTGCCTGAGAGTGCTGATTGGGAGCCAGTCGTCTGCTGTTTTTCCAGCATGCTCATCTGACAAACGGCTGGCTTCTGTCAGACAGGGTGGCATACACACGGGCCAAATGTCTTTTTTTTTTTTTTTAACCGGCTGATGTCTCCTGACATTCGGCCCGTGTGTACGGGGCTTTAATTTTCCTCATTAGATTGGATTGTCTTTGCAAAGTGGATTTTCACCACACTTACGGTCAAGTCACAGCCTATTTGCTATAGGTCTACTGGGAAAACATGCCTAAAATTACTTGCTTATTAGGGTATGAAATGTATTAACAAGTAAACTAGTACAGACTACAAAACAACAAACTTGCCCTGGGAATTGGAACTGACTTCTTGGACTTAAAACAGAACTACACTTCTTGTGAGCACGACAATCCAAAAACACTTTTTAATTCATTTTTAATATTTAAAACAAACTCATCCCTCCATCCATGCTTTATTTTGCTATAAAAAAAATCACTTTGAAAAGGACCAACTAGCATTTCTGGCTGTGGTCATCTTGAGTGAGGGCAGATGATTCATGTAAAAATGTACTACCTGGAATCTGTTGGCCTTTACCTCAGCCACACATGCAGGAGGGTGTGCGTAGCTAAGCAACCCCTCCTCCCCTCCTGAAGACTTCTGGGAACTATGACATAAATTGCCTAGGCTAGAAACCAGGAAGTAGCCGAGGAAATGTAAAAAAAGAAAGTTTAAAACAAGTAAATATGATATTCTTTTCTATCAATTCAATAATGCTAGCAGCATAAGGATTAAAAATAGTCAGTGTTGATTGAGAGAGTGAAGTTCCACTTTAGAGGTTATCGGGAGCTAACCTTACAGAAATGTGATATTATCAGGGGGCATTGTTACCAAAGGATCATGTTATCAGACACCATGCTGCCAGATTAAGGGAGCCTGTTACCAGAGGATTCACATTACTAGAAATACATTGTTAACAGAGCTGCCTTGGTGGCAGAGAAATGATGTTCAAGGGTTGAGGGGTAGGTTTCTAGAAATGCCACAACAAAAGAACCAAAAAGCCAGAGTTTAGTAACTTGAGAGGCAGCAATGATACCCTTGTAGTAACATCTTTACTCAATGGGCTATGTATTGATTCAGCCCTCGTTTACATTGAACATGGCTTTTAAAATTGTGCGACTATATGTGAACTTGCATGATTTCAAAGCCGCATTTCAGTCCGACTTCGGGGGCGACTTGAAAGACATCTGTGTCGGTTCATGCACATATGTCTATTGAAGTTGCCCCCGAAGTCGCCAAAAGTAGCGCAGGAGCTACTTTTGGAAATCGATTGCGACGCTCCCATTGCAGGCAATAGCCTGCAATTTGACCTGTCAAATTGTGCCGATATGAGTGGGGGTTTATAGTCCTAATATCCAATCAAATTCCCAAAAGAGTGTCTGCTGATAATGAATAATCTACATTCACACAGGCACTTGGGGGCCGATACCGTGCTGCATTCAGAGGTCTATGCCTATGCAGGGGTCTCTGGTATGGCCGCATGAAAACTGTATGATTAGCTGCAATCATATTGTGTGCATCCAGACTTTGCAGAAATGCCGACACTGGAAACACAGTCTGCGTCCAGGGACAGTCGGAGGTTCTACGCTGGCATACCTTTTGTAAATATGTGTCTGATATACAATGAAAAATGTGTTTTGTGTTGCAGGCATCGCCGTGTGCTGGAAAAGCAATTTGACATTGATTATATCATAAAGGTACATTTTTTTTATCTGTGCACTAAGCAGAGTTGTATTTTTTATTTTTTTATTTGTGTATTATAGCTGACTTGACATGAAGATATTTAACTGAATCTAAGCACCCAGACGCCTGCCTAACAAATCCTCTCACTGAACTCCTTTTCTCTGCAGCATGCTGTGCTGTGCTGTGCAGTGCTATACTGCAGATCAACTAATATTAAAGTGCCTGTCATTTAAATCCTTTGCAATGAGACTGCTAGTCATGTCTAGTATCCTAATACCACAGCAACAATATATATATATATATATATATATATATATATATATATATATATATATATATATATAAGATCCCAGTCTTCACTTGGGAGCATACAAGTAAACACCATCTGTAAAAAATAATCATATGCTATATAAGAAGTAGCAGGAGTAGTTGATCCTTCAGCATATAGAGGCTTAATCAGTAGGTAGCGCAAACAATCCGAAAGAATTTAACTGCTCAGACTACAGTACATGAATACAATGCAATACTACAGTATTATGAATACAGCGCTACATAATAAATGTCACCAACTGCTATGCTAGGATGATGCTAGAAGCTTGAATCGTAAGTAACATTTAATAACATTGCAAATATTCCATCCAAAAAAAAAAAAAAATCTTCTGGATATATAACCTTATTTAACCACTTGAGTTCTGGAAGGTTTTACCCCCTGTCATCACCAGGCCAATTTTTGCTATTTAGCACTTTGATACTTTACCTGGTCATTGCGCGGTCATGCAATGTTGTATCCAAACAAAATGTATATAATTTTTTTTCCCCATAAATAGAGATTTCTTTTGTTGGTATTTGATCACCATTGGATTTTTATTTTGTATTATATAAACGAATTTTGAAAAAATAAACACAATATTTTTTATTTTTGCTATAACATATCCAATAAAAAAAATCTAATTTCTTCATGAATTTAGGACAAAATGTATTCTGCTACATGTCTTTGGTAAAAAAAAAAAAAAAAAAAAAAAGCCCAATAAGTATATTAATTGGTTTGTGTAAAAGCTATAGCATCTACAAGCTATGATAAATACAGTATACTGGAATATATTTATTTTTTTATACTAGTAATGGTGGTGGTCAGCTACTGTGATAGTGCGGTGGGAAATTTGACACTGGGTGGGAACTTACTAACTGAAAATGACATCACCTTTGACACCAATACAGTGATCAGTGATAATACTATACACTGTCACTATACTAATGACACTGGCTGGGAAGGGGTTAACATCTCAGGGTAATCGAGAGGTTAGGTGCGTGCTTAACAAGTGTTAGCCTCGGTTTCCACTAGTGCGGCTACGAAGTCGTGCTACTTCTAGCACGACTTCGTAGCAAAAGTAAACCACGGCTTCAGTTAGACTTGTCCCTCATATATAGAGGGAAGTCGCGCTCAAAAGTAGTACACGATTTACTTTTGAGGTCGCGGCAACTGAAGCCGCGGCAGTGGAAACGTGCCCCATTGAAAACAATGGGTTTTGACTTGCTGTGCGACTTGACATGTGTCAAGTCGCACCGCAAGTCGCACTAGTGGAAACCGAGCCTTAATGTGTACTGCTTTTTACTAAAAATCTGTTTGCGTCTTCTCCCTACTTTGCAGGAAGAGGAAACAAAGAGATTGTTTCCTCTGTACAGAGCCCTGTATTGTTTGTCAACACAGGTCTCTGGGTTGTGATTGGTTACAGCCGATCAGAAGGTATTAGCCATGAATCATTGGTTGGGACCTACTGACAAAATATTACTGTGTCCAATCACAGCGGATGCCAGCAGGCAGGGACGCTTGCGTGCGTCCTGAACCCAGAAACAGGCAGGTACGTCACTATGCGTGTAGAAGCTGCCCGTCCATAGTACAATGCAGGGGAGCAGTCCTAAAGAGGTTAAAAGAAACCTGACTTGAGAGCTAGATGTGGTCTACCATTCCTGACCTATGTTTGATAAAACTAGCTTTCTGGTGCCATGCTGACCCAGTGCCTTCTGTACATTCTAAATCTCTGCCCCAGACCAAGTCTGTATAACCTAAGAATTCTGTTTATGTACCATATAATGGACCTCATTTTGTGTACAGTTGTTAAATTTGGCAAAGAAAATTTTTACTCCGTTTAATAGCTTATTTGCACTTAAATGGAAACTTGTGGGATTCTTTTTTTTTCATTTTTGGGTTACAGTTGAATTCTTAAAACAGCCAAAAACTTTTTTTCTAGTTTTGGATAGAGTGTAGGAGAGGGGAAATATCTGTCTACATTTTATTAAAAAAACAAAAATGCTGTCCCTGCAACAGGCATCCCCAACTAATTTCCCAATTCCTTCTATTCAGCAGACAACTATCAAATGGTGGATATCCATTCTTTCGTAGCTATAACAGCCCAGAATGAAAATAAATAGAATAAATCGCCCCACTAGGGACACAGATAGCAATTCCAATATTTCACTATTCAACCCAAAATTAGAACAAGCAAATCCTCTTTGACTTATAAAATGAAGTTATTCAAGGAAATGTATTTGTAACACATGCTTAAAGTGATTGTAAATCCTCAAATATACCTATTAAAGTGAACAGCCTCATATGATACACGGAGAATAAAGAAATCCTCCTACATAGGTTTAACTTGTATATCTGCAGTCTTCTATTGCCTACACACCTTCAAAAGTGCAGATCCTGTTATAAAACTTTCTTCATCTGTCAGGAGCACAGAGGAGGGGGTGGAGAGACTGCAGTTACATTGTGTGAGAGCTGATTGGAGGAAAGGCACACACCCCCCTCCACACAGCAG